>NW_021188993.1:0-2161 GCF_002162155.2 Triticum dicoccoides | reverse complement strand
TTAACTCCGCACGGTGACAATAGCATAGGCGGGCGATAACATCATGGATAGCCGTGTTTTTTTTTTGCTCTTGTCATTTCCATGAGTTAATAACTCCTGCCTTAGGGTTCTCTTGACAAAACTTTGAGTTACTAACTCTCCATGCTCCGGTCTTTCTCCGATACACCTTGATCTCGGTATTGATAACTTCCATAGTCTGCCAGGTTCCATAAAGGTAGCCTTCCTGGGTCATACAAATTTGGGAATTCTTCAGAGCCTTCAAATTCTCCAAGTCTTCGGAGTCTTCAACAGTTGTAGTTTCCATTTACACGGTAAAATCCTCTTCATTCCAAATGGTCTTAGTTGTCCGATATCTTGTCTCCTTGGAGTGGTCTTATCAGTCAAATCTTCGAGTGGTCAAAAGGGAAAAGGGGTATGGTCTCACTAAAAAGAATTTTGAATAAGCTCAGAAGAGAAGAGAGGTAAAAAGATCTTTTTTTGAAAATGAAGTTGTAGAGAAAAATCTTTCCTATGGGCTTGTCATTTTCTAGGGTCACGTCCTACAGTCAACATGTGCTATGATACCATCTTGTAGCGACCCGACCCGAATGGATCAAGTCTCTGTGCTTATGTGTCATCCCTGGATCAGTATGCTGACACACACAGTACTCGAAGGATTTATAACAGAGGTAAATCACATGTATAAAGTAACGTAAATACTATTACCTCAATCCAAAATATAGCGGAAGCAACAAGGTTGTGGATTCCCATCAACACCAACGGCAAAGTTGAGTATAGGAAATCGTAACCCTAACGTACCACTTACTCGTCGTCTGAAAAGTCTGCAACATTAACGTTGCAGCCCGAAAACGGGTCAGCACATGGAATATGCTGGCAATGTAACACATAGAGAGTAATGAAAGAATAGGCTATACTACATGCATATATGGCGGGTGGAAAGCTCTATGGTTACAGTTTTTGCGAAAAGCCAATTTTTCCCTACTTCAAAGGAATAAAATTTATTTAACTATCATGGTGGTTGTTAAACATTGAGAATGGTTGACAGCATCCTCAATCCCAATTAAAAGTACTCATTAAACCCAAACAAATTATAATAAGTAACGTGTTGAGATCAACAGGATAATCCAAGAACTAGATACTCAAAATGTCCATAACCGGGGACACGGCTAATCATGATTAGTTTGTTACTCTGCAGAGGTTTGCGCACTTTTCCCACAAGACTCGATCGCCTCCGTTTGGTTTCTCGCACTACAGGGTATTTGAGAAGGCGGATGACCGAGACATAGTCTTTCAGAAGCGCTAGCACCTTACATGTGGGGTAAACCGGTACACCTACATCCCCTACATCTGCTAGTCTACCCCGTAAGAGTTCGCACAACTTAGTCAACTATGCTAGAGCCCATAGTAGCATGTGGCTGCACACGGAAGTTTCCAGTTTGAAATATCTTATGATCCCTTTGAGCCTGGGTGGCGGTCCAAAATAAAAACAGGCAAGTCCTGATAGACATCAGGTGCCTCAATCCACCCAGATGTGTGTTTAAGTTGCCACCTTAGATAAACCTTTAAAATTATCAATCTCACATCTGTCATGGATATCACTCACCCAATCCACGTCTACTAGCATAGCATAGCATAATAAGCAAACGTAGAAGTAACTCCCAAGGTTTTATAAGTAACAGGTAATAGGTACTACCTCAATTCTACTTCCCATCCCACAATTTAATTGGATCCTAATCATGCAATGTGAGAGGATTTGATCTAATGCAATAAAACTGGGTAGTAGGAAAGATATGATCAAGTGTTACTTGCCTGCAATGTTGATGAAGATGATTCGCACTCAAAACTCTTGATAGATCTAATCGTCATACTCCGGTCAATCTATCGTAGGCAAGCAATAGTAACCACACAATAAGTACTCATCTAATGCACAGGGAAAAATCGAACAAGAGAACGAACCAGAAAGTTCAACTTAAGAACTCCGGTTGCAAAGAAAGAACGAGCCGAACAAACGACGAAAAACAAACGGCGGAAGAAAACAACTCGGTTCTAGCAAGTTGAATCTAGGTCAAAATTTTACTGTAGCAAAAGCTTGTTCAAGTTGATTAGACGAAACGGCGGTTTCGAGATGAAACTCCAGGCGCTTGAATCACCTGATTCCGAT
>NW_021188992.1:0-1249 GCF_002162155.2 Triticum dicoccoides | reverse complement strand
TGTCGTGGATAGATTCTCGAAAATGGCACACTTTATACCATGTCATAAAAGCGATGATGCTGTTAATGTTGCTGATTTGTTCTTTCGTGAAATTATTCGCTTGCATGGTGTGCCAAATACTATTGTTTCAGATCGTGATACTAAATTTCTTAGCCACTTTTGGAGATGTTTATGGGCTAAGTTGGGGACTAAACTGCTTTTTAGTACTACTTGTCACCCCCAAACTGATGGACAAACTGAAGTAGTCGATAGAACGTTGTCTACTATGCTTAGGGCTGTTTTGAAGAATAATAAGAAAATGTGGGAGGAATGCTTGCCTCATATTGAATTTGCTTATAATCGTTCATTGCATTCTACTACTAAGATGTGCCCTTTTGAAGTTGTGTATGGTTTCCTACCTCGTGCACCTATTGATTTGTTGCCTCTTCCATCTTCGGAGAAGGTTAATTTTGATTCTAAACAACGTGCTGAATTGATTTTAAAAATGCATGAGTTAACTAAGGAAAACATTGAGCGCATGAATGCTAAATATAAACTTGCTGGAGATAAGGGTAGAAAACATGTTGTGTTTGCACCTGGAGATCTTGTTTGGTTACATTTGCGTAAGGATAGATTTCCTGATTTGCGCAAATCAAAGTTAATGCCACGTGCTGATGGTCCTTTTAAAGTGTTAGAGAAAATAAATGATAATGCATATAAACTTGAGTTGCCTGCAGATTTTGGGGTTAGTCCCACTTTTAACATTGCAGATTTGAAGCCTTATTTCGGTGAGGAAAATGAACTTCCGTCGAGGACGACTTTATTTCAAGAAGGGGAGGATGATGAGGACATCAATACAATTGTTACACCCACAGCCCCTGCTGCTATACATACTGGACCAATTACTAGAGCTCGTGCACGCCAACTAAATTACCAGGTACTTTCGTTTCTTGGTAATGATTCTAATGTTCATGAGAATATGATGCTGCCTAAATTGGATACATTTGTTTTGCTTACAAATGAAGGGCCTAGCTTGGAGAAGGATGAACATTGGAGCGAGAACAAGCATGGAGATGATGGCATGCGCAAGGGGAACAAGAACGGAGTTACAAGTGATGATTTCAGGACTTTGAAGCCACCATAATGGGTGCATGAAGCCTTGGACGAAATATACAAGATGCCACTTCATAAATTTCGTCCCGAGGCTATTTTAGGTGCTGCGTCACCTTATTATTGGGCCAGGCCCATGTAATTTCGAAATACATAAGTA
>NW_021188991.1:0-918 GCF_002162155.2 Triticum dicoccoides | reverse complement strand
TCTCGATCACCGTCCAGGAGTGGAATAAGCCAAAGAAGGCACGAATTGCTGGTTTCACTTTTGTCGATAAGAGAACAAAAAAAGATTGCTTCAAAAAGCTTATGGAACATTTCGTTCTACCTCCGGAATACAACAAATTCGATGAGGAGGGTAACAAGATTGAGGAAAACAAGGAGAGGAGGAGGCTAGTCAAACAGTTCGCTCTTCATAAGATGGCCGACGCATTCCGGAAATTCAAGCAAAATCTAGCCCATGACTTTGTCAAGCAGAACAAGACTCCGGATTTCAAAGGACAATATGAGAAACTGAAACATGATTTGCCAGAATTTGTGAAGCAAAAGAAATCGGAGCAGTTCATTCAAATATCGAAAAAAAATAAGGAAAATGCGGCTAAGAAGGAGTACAATCATATTATGGGGCCAGGAGGGTATCGCCTTTGGGAGCCTAGGTGGGAGAAGATGGAGAATGAGCTGAGGGTGCGAGGAATCCGTCCAGGTACGGAGGGATGGGACCCAAGGGCCAAAAGCTGGTGGTACGGGCATGGGGGAACGCTGAACCCGGAGACAGGGGACTGTGTTTACCGGGGCAAAATAATTAAACCCACCCAAGCCCTTATTGACGCAATGAGGGATGCTCAAGAGGGGAAGATCAAGTTCAACAGAGAGAACGACGCGCTGACAAAAGCCCTCGGGAATCCTGAACACGGAGGACGTGTACGAGGCATGGGGCACATTCCGTGGAAAATAGGGTTCCCCCAGAACGATGACCCGTACGGTTACAGAAGCCGGAAGAGAAAGATGGATCGGGAAGCAGATGTTGTGGCGCGGTTGGCATCGGAAATGGATGTGATGAAGAAAACCGTGAGTGTACTAGTAGCCGAACGAGATGCAGCTCGGGCGCAGCATGAAGATCATCCAG
>NW_021188990.1:0-1878 GCF_002162155.2 Triticum dicoccoides | reverse complement strand
TCTCAAGTGGAGTCCAATCAAGGATGGCTTGAACTCACTCGGGATTGACAGCAATACCCTTACCAGAGATTACATGGCCTAGATAGGTCACTTCTGGCAACCAAAATTCACACTTGGAGAATTTGGCATAAAGGCGATGCTCTCGAAGTTTCGTCAACACCAGCCTTAGATGTTTGGCATGTTACTCTTCATTCTTGGAGTAGATGAGTATGTCATCGAGGTAAACTACGACGAATTTATCCAAATACTCCATGAAGACCGAGTTCATTAACCGAGAGAAGGTGGCTGGGGTATTGGTTAAACCGAAGGACATAACGGTGTACTCGTATTGGCCATAGCGAATAACAAAGGCCGTTTTGGGAATGTCTCCGTTTATGATTTTGATTTCATGGTATCCCAACCTCAAATCCATCTTGGAAAAGATTGAGGATCCAGCGAGCTGATCATACAGATCGTTGATCCTGGGAAGCGGATACTTGTTCTTTATGGTGACCAAGTTGACAGGTCGGTAATCTACAACCATCCGATCCGTTCCATCCTTCTTCTTGACAAAGAGGACGGGGCAAGCCCAAGGAGAGGAACTAGGACGGATGAAACCCTTTTTCAAGGACTCATCGAGTTGGTTCTAAAGCTCGGCTAGTTCTAAGGGTGCCATCTTATAGGGTCTTCTAGAAATTGGAATGGTTCCTTGAACAAGGTCTATCACAAACTCGACATCCCTGTCAGGTGGAACACCTGGCAGTTCTTCTGGAAAGACATCCGGAAAGTCTCGGACTACTGGAATATCCTCAAGGTCTGGAAGGGGGTTGGCATTTAGGGAGTAAAGCTGGCGCTTGGCCACTTGAGTTAAGACATTGACTGTCTTGCCCGATGGGTGAGTAAGTTGAACGGTTCTAGTGGCACAATCAATCTTAGCATAATGAGCTGACATCCAGTCCATACCCAAGATGATGTTAATGTCCGAGGACTTAAGAGCTATTAAGGATGCAAGGAAGACAAGTCTATCAACAAGAATTTCGTTCCCATGGCTTACTCTAGAAGTTTGCCATTTGGAACCCGGAGTTTGAATTACCATGGAAGTGGGCATGTCACAGAATGTCGTGTTATGCAATCGAGCATAGTTCTCGGATATGAATGAATGAGATGCTCCAGTATCGAAAAGAACAGATGCCGGATGGCAATTAACAAGGAGCGTACCAAGGACGTTAGGATCCTCATGAGCCTCCCCGGCTGAAACATAGTTGACATGGCCACGTGCAGTGGTGACCAGCTTGGCGTAGAATGTCTTTCCCGCTGGCTTACCACGACCAACGGAATTTCCAGACTGATTGGGGTTGTTGTTCTGGGGACACTCTCGACTATAGTGACCCGGCTCTCCACACTTGAAACATGTCACAACATTGGGGCGTGGAGCAGCATTAGCAGCGGGGCCACCATAGGGCTTGGGCGGTGCAAACTGCTGGTTGGGGCGAGGCGCCTCAAAGGATGGCCTCGGAATGAACCTGGGTGGCAGTGCCGTTCTTGGAATCCACACCCGGCACTTCTGAGATCCAGAGCCGGATGAAGAGCCAAAATCACGAGAGTGCTTGCGTGAAGCGTCACAGTCAGACTGGCCTGTCTCAGCACTGATGGCTTTATTGACCAACATCTGAAAGGAGGTGCACTCGTGCAGACGAAGATCACGGCGAAGCTCAGGGCTAAGTCCCTTGCGGAACCTTGCCTACTTCTTAGCGTCGGTGGATACCTCTTCAGGAGCATATCGTGCCAGATTCCCAAATTCACGGCTATATGCATCCACAGTCAGTCTTCCTTGGGTGAAATTGTAGAACTCTTCCCTCTTGCGATCTATGAGACCTTCCGGAATGTGATGCTCATGGA
>NW_021188989.1:0-975 GCF_002162155.2 Triticum dicoccoides | reverse complement strand
AAAACTGTCAGTGTTGATGACCGAGACGTAAGCACACCTTGGTGTTCAACAAGCATGTAAATCACTTCGCGACCCCAAAATGGTGAGTAATAGTGCACGAAACGGGTCAGAATCGACCACAACCGCGAGTGTTGATGACCGGCACGTAAACGCACCCCAGGGTTCGTTAATCGTGGAAATCACTGTGGGACCCCAAAACAGTGTGTAATATTCCATGAAACAGGGCAGAATCGGCCAAAACTGCGAGTGTTGATGATCAACACGTAAACGCACCCCAGGGTTCGTTAATCGTGGAAGTCACTCCGAGACCCCAAAACAGTGAGTAATAGTCCATGAAATGGGCCAGGATCGGCCAAAACTGTCAATGTTGATGACCTACACGTAAGCCCACCTTGGGGTTCAACAAGCATGGAAATCACTTTGTGACCCCAAAACAGTGAGTAATAGTCCACGAAACTTGTCAGAATCAACAAAAACCGCGAGTCTTGATGACCGACACGTAAACGCACCCCAGGGTTTGTTAATCAATGAAATCGCTCCGGGCCCCGAAAACAGTGAGTAATAGTCCATGAAATGGGCTAGAATCGGCCAAAACTATGGGTGTTGTTGACCGTCACGTAAGCACACCTTGGGGTTCGACAAGCATGGAAATCACTTCGGGACCCCCAAACGTTGAGTAATAGTCCATGAAACGGGTCAGAATCGACAAAAACCGCGAGTGTTGATGACCGACACGTAAACGCACCCCAGGGTTCGTTAATCGTGGAAATCACTCCAGGACCCCAAAACAGTGAGTAATAGTCCATGAAACGAGCCAGAATCGGCCAAAATTGTTAGTGTTGATGACCGACACGTAAGCGCACCTTGTGGTTCAACAATCATGGAAATCACTTCGGGACCCCAAAACAGTGAGTAATAGTCCACGAAACGGGTCAGAATCGACCAAAACCGCGAGTGTTGATGACCGGCACGTAA
>NW_021188988.1:0-933 GCF_002162155.2 Triticum dicoccoides | reverse complement strand
TTGCCTCATATTGAATTTTCTTATAATCGTTCATTGCATTCTACTACTAAGATGTGCCCTTTTGAAGTTGTGTATGGTTTCCTACCTCGTGCACCTATTGATTTGTTGCCTCTTCCATCTTCGGAGAAGGTTAATTTTGATGCTAAACAACGTGCTGAATTGATTTTAAAAATGCATGAGTTAACTAAGGAAAACATTGAGCGTATGAATGCTAAATATAAACTTGCTGGAGATAAGGGTAGAAAACATGTTGTGTTTGCACCTGGAGATCTTGTTTGGTTACATTTGCGTAAGGATAGATTTCTTGATTTGCGCAAATCAAAGCTAATGCCACGTGCTGATGGTCCCTTTAAGGTGTTAGAGAAAATAAATGATAATGCATATAAACTTGAGCTGCCTGCAGATTTTGGGGTTAGTCCCACTTTTAACATTGCAGATTTGAAGCCTTATTTGGGTGGGGTATGAACTTCCGTCGAGGACGACTTCATTTCAAGAAGGGGAGGATGATGAGGACATCAATACAATTGTTACACCCACAGCCCCTGCTGCTATACATACTGGACCAATTACTAGAGCTCGTGCACGCCAACTAAATTACCAGGTACTTTCGTTTCTTGGTAATGATTCTAATGTTCATGAGAATATGATGCTGCCTAAATTGGATACATTTGTTTTGCTTACAAATGAAGGGCCTAGCTTGGAGAAGGATGAACATTGGAGCAAGAACAAGCATGGAGATGATGGCATGCGCAAGGGGAACAAGAACGGAGTTACAAGTGATGATTTCAGGACTTTGAAGCCACCATAATGGGTGCATGAAGCCTTGGACGAAATATACAAGATGCCACTTCATAAATTTCGTCCCGAGGCTATTTTAGGTGCTGCGTCACCTTATTATTGGGCCAGGCCCATGTAATTTCGAAATACATAAGT
>NW_021188987.1:0-506 GCF_002162155.2 Triticum dicoccoides | reverse complement strand
CAAGTAACAAATTTGAACATATTTTTTAAAAATTATTACTGTTTTTATAAAAAAAAATATTACTGTTATGATTTAAACATGTTTGAACATATTTAAACACAAATAAATATCACACAACGTTTAAAATGCAAAAAAAATATTGCGGAGCCTGGGAATCGAACCCAGGACCTCCTGACCAATCGGGCTAGTGGGCGGGTTCTGATGTGGATTGGGTTAGGTGCAATATAACCTGTGCTCGAACTGTAATAAAAAACATTCTAATGGCGCACCGCTACGGGGTGCGCCATTGCTATCTAAAAAAAGATTTCTAATGGCGCACCGAGGTGTGGTGCGCCATTAGTAAGCTTCCCCCTAGCTATCCTCCGTCTCCCTCGCCAGATCCCCTTCGACCCTCTCTCCCTCGCCACCAGATCCACCCGCACGCTGCCCCGACCCACGACGCCGCCGCCCCGACCCTCACCGGACTCCACCCCCGCCGCCCCCGCGCCCCCGCGCCCCCACCTCCG
>NW_021188986.1:0-1522 GCF_002162155.2 Triticum dicoccoides | reverse complement strand
AGCCTCAGTCATTACCCTGACCAACATGGCAGTATGGCCGGGTACATCTAGGCATCGAGTCAGGCGAACCACTTGATTGAGGTCGCGAGTGGCCATCTGAAAGCACAATCATAATGCAAAGGCATTAGAATTTCTAGCAAAATTTCGGCAGCATAACAGCTGTAAATGCTCAAGAAGGATTTTGAGACATTTGACAAAGGATTACAAACACACTCATCATCATCATATCAAGTTCTGAGTCCATCCTAGCAACATAATGTGGTAGTAGAATTGAACTAGGCTTGTATTCATCAAACTTATAAGGTACTACTGATTAGTAACACGTGATCCTGATAGGGAGAATAGATCCTAATTCCTTAACCCCCGGTGGAAGAATAGACTGACTCAGATCAGAAAGTCATTAGATAAAGGAGTAAAAAGAGCCTTACGTTCCAACCCACAAACAATTCCCCTACATATAACTAAAGAATTTCTAGACTCAACATCGACCAGTTTGGCTTGGAGAACCTACAGGCAGTCCGGCTCTGATGCCAACGCTGTCAGGACCCCGACTTGATGTCACATCGATCTAGCCGGTAACACCTCATATCACTTTGCGGCCTCACGCACGGTATCTCCACGGGTGTCGCCTTACCTTTGCCCGGGACCGTTTGCGCCTTTTGGCTCACGTATATGATAGTGTCGCTAGCATCCATATGATAAGGAGCCCGGGCTGACATGACTAGTCGTAAACCCAAAGTGGCACAGACTTACAGGGACAGGCATCCATGACCCAGCTTCGAACGTGTCGGTCATCAGCAAGTGGGTCCGGGCTGTAGCACTGGGCTAGCAGGACTCCGGTAAACCGGGCTGTAGCGGGCTAACAGGACTCCGGTACTCAATGCGTGACATTTCCCCGAAAGGACAGACACCGGAACGAAGAAGGACACATGCCGGCCAGCCTAAGTGTTCCAGAGCAGTAGCAAGCTACCATGGCTCAGCGGTAACACTAGGAGACATTTCCCGGTAAGAGAGGCTACTAAAGATAAACAACTAGATAGTCAGATCCCACACATACCAAGCATTTCAATCATACACACAATATGCTCGATATACCAACGCTGTCAGGACCCCGACTCGATGTCACATCGATCTAGCCGGTAACACCTCATATCACTTTGCGGCCTCACGCACGGTATCCCCACGGGTGTCGCCTTACCTTTGCCCGGGACCGTTTGCGCCTTTTGGCTCACGTATATGATAGTGTCGCTAGCATCCATATGATAAGGAGCCCGGGCTGACATGACTAGTCGTAAACCCAAAGTGGCACAGACTTACAGGGACAGGCATCCATGACCCAGCTTCGAACGTGTCGGTCATCAGCAAGTGGGTCCGGGCTGTAGCACTGGGCTAGCAGGACTCCGGTAAACCGGGCTGTAGCGGGCTAACAGGACTCCGGTACTCAATGCGTGACATTTCCCCGAAGGGACAGACACCGGAACGAAGAAGGACACATGCCGGCCAGCCTAAGTGTTCCAGAGCA
>NW_021188985.1:0-3496 GCF_002162155.2 Triticum dicoccoides | reverse complement strand
CGGGGCGGCGTAGAGTGTGCGGATAGCACGCGGCGGCCGACGGGCGACGGCGGCGGCGACAGTGGAGAGAGTTGGATTTGGGGGAAGTGGCCGCGTGGGAAAGGACGAACCCCGTGGTTAAGTCAGAAGTAGCAGCAGCGCATTCCAGGAAAAGCGATGCTACTATCTTAGCTACAGCGCGTTCTGTGATACACGCTACTGCTACTCCTTTCTCTTTTTTCCCCTTTTTCGTTTAGTTTTCTTCACATTTTATTTTTTTCCTTTCACTTTATTCTATTTTTTTCATTTTCAATTACCTTTCCATTTTCTTTCCATTTAATTTTATAACCTTTAGCAGTAGCGAGTTTATATTAAAATGCGCCGCCAGAAATAAAGTGGCGGTAGCGCGGTTCGTTATAGATCGCTACTACTATGTGTAGCCTATCGGCTAAGTCGTGGGAATTTTAGTAGTAACGTGTTTGAAGCAAGACGCGCTACTGCTAGATCTTTATCGGCAACAGGGTTTCCTCAGGCGCGCTACTGCTAATTAGCACCAGCGAGCTTTTTTGACCCACGCTACTGCTAAAGTTCTGTGTATAAGGTTTTCCCTAGTAGTGGCGGGAGGCAATACAGATACGGTCCACCTCTCAAGCCTCTAGATAAGTTACCGTACGAGAGGACCGAGGAGGAAAATGCGAAGACCGTGCAGACCTAAGTGAAGGACTTCTTTGAAGGGTTGAAAGCAAAGAGAAATCCACCTCCGGAGGAGAAGGTAGATCCGGTGAAAGCAAAGCGCACTACTGATGCCCTAAGGAAACCACCAAAGTCTCCGCCGAAAACCAACTATGAGCGCATTACTGAAAAGGCATATCTCGAAGTGGAGCGGTCGGGAACTACTGTCAGTGATCAAAGGTTAAAAAATTGCCCAGCTCGGCGAAGAAGCAAAGCAATCGTGCCCCCCGCTCAATGTGTCTAGCGACATTGTCGCTAATGCTCCGGGACGGTGCCCGGTAATAGCAATCTTAGAGATTACCTGCCTGACGATGCACTTCTTGATTTCTTGGAGGTGGACGAACACAGATACGAGTACGGGAAGCCTCTCGTCAAAGATGAAAAATCTCTGACAACAATGATGCGAAAATTCCATAATTGGTACATGCATACCTGCAGAGAGTCTGAGGGTAAGAATGCTTTGTATCTGCATATTAAAGAGGAGCACGATCTCGTTGCAAATGATCTGTTGACTGTTCCATTTGATGAGTTCTTCGCGTTCTTCAATCAAAAGGCCCTCGATAAACTAATGGTCTTTTGCTACTGTCTGTAAGTACTATTTCTGTCATTAAGTGTATATATATAGCTCGGCTCTTTCATTGCATGTATTTATAATTAATTATCCTCACTATATTATGCAGATTGAAGATCGTCAAGTGCAGAAAACAAGAAATGTATGATATTGGGTTCATTAACACAAATATCATAGATGAATTTCTGGTTACAAAGAACGCCGAAGAGGCCGAGGCCTACTTGCTACAATCGTTGATCAAAAATCAAAACAAAGATTTAATACTCTTTCCTTACAACTTCGATTGAATGTTACTGTCGTGTGCATATTCGGTTTCCCTTATTACTCGAGCGAGGTTATAGTAATGTAATTGATGAGTCATGCATGCGTGCGCAACTTCTACTATGTTCTTCTGGAGATTAAGCTTGAGCGGGGACTAGTAACCGTCTTAGACTCGAGACGAAAAGATCCCAAACCTATGCGGGCATGACTAAAATGCTCAACAAGTAAGTTCAATCGATCATTATCGCACCATATCGGTAACTTTTTGTTCATTTCCTGATATCTCAAGTAATAATAATTATTTTCTTTTTATTGCAGGATTTGGAAATAGTTCACCGCAGAAGCTCCGGGACTGCCGAAGGAGCTGCGATATACATACCCGAAAGTAAGTACTACTAGCTAGCTAGTTGCGTGCATCTCCCGTTGATTCTATAGCTATACTTTCATCAATGCCATTTATAATGCTTCATTATCAATTTGATTGACCTCTATTTCTCGTAAAGTGCTTGTGACAGGAACAAGGGAATGATTACTATGGATACTACATATGCGAGTTCATCTACAACGCGACTTTGAAAAATGAGCGGGGCTACTCTAAAAGACAATATGAAGTGCGTAAGCAATAATATTCACAATTTCATTTTATTACACCATAATTTCTGTTGAGTTTCATTCATATATATGTATTAACTCCCTTCTTCAAATTAGACGTGGCAGATGCGGAATGAACTCCTACCACAAGATCGCATGAAAGTAATTCAAGAGGAATTGGCGGGATTCTTTCTTGACCACGTCATCAATAAAGCTGGAGAATACCATGCGGAAGTTGATTTCAAATGCTAGGGGATTGTAAGAGATCTTACATATTGTATATGTATGTTGCCAGTAGCGTCGGATAGATAATACGAAAACTTGTTGTTCGACCAATCTCTCGGAGAAGGAGAGGTCGATCGATCACTTCTCTCGGTATGCATGACGAACTTCTGTACTTAATGGTTTCCTTCATTTTCTTACTAGCTAGTGTGTCGAGGGCCTCTCTATGTATAGTACGTAGCGTCGACCAAGCATGGACATAAGAGAGGACACTTCTCTCTATTAATTAGCTAGCTAACACAATATATGAAACACCTAAATTAACCCCCCAAAACCCCCACCCCCCCTTTCAAAAAAAAACAAAAACCCCAGCCCCTGAATTGCTGACGCGTGGATGCCTTTTGGTCCCGGTTGGTGCCACCAACCGGGACCAAAGGCCCTCCTGCCTGGGCTCGGCGCACCGGCCACGTGGAGGCCCATCTGTCCCGGTTCGTGTTAGAACCGGGACTAAAAGTTTAGGGCATTTGTAACGACCCTTTAGTCCCGGTTCAAGAACCGGGACATAAGGCCCTAACAAACTGGGACGAATGGGGGGTTTTCCTACTAGTGAAAGTCGGTTTCACCCGAAAAGCATGAGTCCTTCTCGGACTCCAGGGCCAGACTCCAGGGTTCCCGGCGTCTGGACCCTGGCGTCTGGCCCTTGGACCCTGGCGTCTAGCCCCTGGAGTCCTTTTACTCTTCCTTTTGCGCTTTCCAAAAACATTATCTGCTTTCCCCTTTGGCCCAAATAAAGTGTTCTTGTACCCAAACATTTCGGGAAACATCCGGAACCCCATTTGGTGAATTTCGGAACCCTTCCAGAGACCAAACAATATTTTCCCATATATCAATCTGTATCTTCGGACCATTCCGGAGTTCCTCGTCATGTCCGCGATCTCATCCGGGACTCCGAACAACATTCAGTCACCAACATACATAACTCATATAATACTATATCGTCTATGAACGTTAAGCGTGCGGAACCTACGGGTTCGAGAACTATGTAGACATGACCGAGACACCTCTCTGGTCAATAACCAATAGTGGAACCTGGATGCCCATATTGGCTCCTACATATTCTACAAAGATCTTTATCGGTAT
>NW_021188984.1:0-1347 GCF_002162155.2 Triticum dicoccoides | reverse complement strand
AGACTTTGACCTAGGGATAACCTACACCCCAGGGAAAGCCAACGTCATGGCTGATGCGCTAAGTCGTAAATCTTATTGTAACAACCTGATGTTACAACAAAGTCAACCGCTTCTCCATGAGGAATTTCGGAAGCTTAACCTTCACATTGTACCTCAAGGTTTTCTTTCCACCTTGGTGGTAAAACCTACCATTACGGATCAGATTATCAAAGCACAGAAGGTAGATCCGGGAATCTCCCGCATCAAGAGAAACATTCAGAAAGGAATTGCGAATTGCTTCTCCATTAATGATCAAGGGGTCGTATACTTCGGGAATCGACTAGTGGTTCCCAAAGTGCGAAACCTGAGGCGTTTGATCCTTAAGGAAGCTCATGAATCACCTCTCACTATTCATCCCGGTAGTACTAAGATGTATCAGGACCTACGCCAGAGGTTCTGGTGGACTAGGATGAAGAGAGAAATTGCTCAGTATATTGCTAATTGCGACGTCTGTCGTTGTGTAAAAGCAGAGCATCAACGGCCTGCTGGCACCCTTCAACCCTTAGCTATTCCTGAATGGAAATGGGATAAAATTGGTATGGATTTCATTACCGGTTTTCCCAGGACCAAGAGAGGGAATAATGCTATTTTCGTCGTGGTCGATCGTCTTTCCAAAGTAGCCCATTTCTTACCTGTTCGTGAGAGTATAACCGCTAGTCAATTGGCAGACTTATACATCTCCCGAATAGTGTCTCTCCATGGTGTTCCTTTGGAAATTAACTCGGATCGAGGAAGTCTTTTCACCTCTCGATTTTGGGAAAGTTTCCAAAATGCTATGGGAACCCGTCTCTCCTTTAGCACCGCCTTCCACCCTCAGTCGAGTGGTCAAGTGGAACGTGTCAAGCAGATTCTAGAAGACATGCTTCGAGCCTCTGTTATCTCATTCGGAATGGACTGGGAAAAGTGCCTTCCATTTGCCGAATTCGCTTACAACAACAGCTATCAATCTAGCTTGGGTAAAGCCCCTTTTGAAGTTCTCTATGGACGACGGTGTCGAACACCCCTTAACTGGTCAGAGACCGGGGAAAGACAATTCTTTGGCCCGGATATGATTCAGGAAGCAGAAGAACAAGTTCGCATCGTTCGTGAAAAGTTGAAAACAGCCCAATCTCGTCAAAAGAGTCAATATGACCGAAAACATAAGGCTATGACTTTCGAGGTTGACGAGAAGGCTTATCTTCGGGTCACCCCTCTGAAGGGAACCCATCGTTTCGGTATCAAAGGCAAATTGGCTCCTCGTTACATTGGACCTTTTCGCATTCTTGCCAAATGAGGAGAAGTTGCCTACCAGTTGGAACTACCTCCGCA
>NW_021188983.1:22166-25658 GCF_002162155.2 Triticum dicoccoides | reverse complement strand
CTTCCCTGCTATGACTCTCCCTGAATCGGTTAGAGGCTGGCAGTCGACCTGGTTTTACTGCCAGGACTAGGCAGCTCCTGGTCAGTCGACCGGCCTCCCCCACTTCACATTCGACCGCGTCCAAACTCCTTCTCCACTCAAAGTGACCACTGCTGAGAACATGGAGACGAAGATGCTGGTGGAGAAAGTGGTTCAGCTTATCAATGAGGGTGTTACCGGCCCTGACCTACTGGAAGTGTTCCTCAGTCGACGCATCCAGCCTCTCCAGTCCCGTGATCATCCTATGTGGCTGTACTATGGACCTGAAGACACCGCTCGGGTCCACCCAGAGGAAGTGTCGTCCGAGACCGTGACCATGTGGTTGAGGAGTATCACAAACAATCAGGACAATCCCAGAGGATCCAGGCGAGTCATCCGTTTCAGAGACGACAATCCACCAGACAAGGTGTGCCTTTTTATTCTGACTGCTTGGCACATATGTTCCGACTGCACTTGATGTCGACTGACTTTTACTTGACCTTTTGTCTTGTAGGTTTTCACCGAGATGTATTCGATGCCCAACGGCGAACAAGCTCTGGAGCAAGGCCAGGAGGGAGAGGCCAGCGCAGAAGAGAGTGGCGACTGGGAGTCTTCCGATGAAGAGGAGGAGGAGGAGAGCCAGGAGTCGGACAACGAGGATGAGGTCGATTCGCCGCCGCGTTCCGAGCGCCGATCCAAGCAGCAACACGACCCGGCGGGCGGGCGCGAGAAGAACGTGGCTCCGAGTACTCACGCTCAGAAGCACACTCGGACGTCGACTCCGGAACCAACGGAGAAGATCGCCAAGCAGCCCAAAGGTTGCACCTTCCAAGACTCGGAAGACTTTGCCGCGGATCAAGATGGGCGTCCCAGTGGCTTTGGGGTGAGTATCGCGCTTGTGTTTATACAGACCGACTGAAATTTCTGTTCTGACCACTTGGATTATGCATCTTTCCAGTCCCACCTCTGCTGCTACTAACATGGATGTTGATAAGGCACCATGAGATGAGGAGGCCACCTCTCGGGATGGTAAGTCCATTCGACCAAGTTTCCTTTAGTCGAGTGGGTAGTCAATCGGCTGAATATTCGATATTTTCTCTCTTTCTGTAGCTCCGCAAAAAATTGTTGTGCTCCTGATGACGAGGAAGAATAAGCGCCTCTACAGGAGAGGAGGAAGAAGAGTGGAAGCTCGAGCAGGAGGAGGCTTGAAATTCAAGTCCCTCAGTCGACACCGGCGCTTGAGGTGGTGGTCGAATGTTTCGGAGGGCCGGTTTGGACCAACGTCACGTTCGTCAACCCGCTGACGACTGATCGTCTATCAGGATCGTCTGCACAAACTCCTGCTGCTTCGGTGCAACTCCACTCGTCTGACCGGGTAACTGCTTCGATCACCTTGGAGCCATCACTCTTTGCCACGTATCAGACTCCAGACGACTCGCCGGGCGCCGCTAGGGAAGCTCTTCGTCAAGTGAACCTTGTCATGGAGCAGGTGAAGGTGATGCATGAAGCTAGCCAGGTGGCTTACAACGCCTGCACTGCCCTTCAGACCAATGTTCAGGTGATCAGGTCAGCAAAACTCCGACAGAAATTTGGAGTGTTGCTTTATATCTGATCACCCACTGGGTGTTCACTTCGCTCTCCTCGAGCTGAGTCTCAGTAAACTGTTCGAATCAGTGGGGGCACGCCGAGTGCACCCACTGGGTGTAGTCCCCGAGACCACGGTCGACTGCTGGCAGTCGACTGAGGTCTAATGATGTATCCTCTTGCTTTTTTTTGAACTCATGCTGGGCAGACCCTGCTGAGTATTGATCTGAATCAGTGGGGGCACGCTAAGTGCACCCACTGGGTGTAGTCCCCAAGACTACTGTTGAATATTTGATTCGGTAGTAGTCTTAAAGTAACTTTTCTCTATCACTGTCTCTTATTTCTGTCGACTGACATATCTCTCTTGCTGACTGCAGAGGTCTTGTGCTCTTGGAGCTCGACTCTCCGAGTTAAAGAAGAAGCATATCAGTGTTGAACTTGACCTTGAACTCGCAAAGAAGAATCTCAAGACTGCTCAAGAAGAGACGGCCATCATGGGAGGTAATTCTTCGACCGTTTTGTCTGCTTTGTAGCTTGCACTTCGCACTGGTCTTTCTTTTAGTCTCTTTGAATCGAGTGACTTCACACAAGCAGATGTGCATAGTGAAAATCGCCAACTTCAGGCTCGTCTGAAGAGTATTGTTTCTTTAGAGAGGATGACGGAGGCTTTGGAGAAGAAGGACCTGGACCTTGCTGCTGCTCAGAAGGAAGCACATGAGAAGACGAAGCTTGCGGACCAGAAGCTGGCTTCAATCGGCAAATTGGAGGAGGAGAACGCGAAGTTGAAGGCCACCATCTCGGAATCTAATCAAGAAGTCGAGAAGCTGAGGAAGGACAAAGAGAACCTAACCACAGAAGTTGGCGGCCTTAGAGCCAAGACAGACAAGCTAGAGTCTTATCTGGAACAACTTGCCGCGAAACTTGTTCTGAAGCTTGAAGGTATGATCATTCGACTGGTCAATTTGTCGTCGACTGAAGTTTGTTGTTATATTGTCGACTCATTGTTTTTCGCTATGGGACAGAACTGTGTCAGGACTTTGAAGCTGAAACTGGGTGGGTCGAGACAGGTCTCGATCCCATCAATTGTCCCATGAAAGATGACATTGCAATGAATCTGCTGTGATTGGAGTCACGCTTGGATGGTGCGGTCGCTTATCTGGCTCGACTGAAGGCGGCGATGACCCGAGTGGACGCTGAACTCTGGCCTCAGGCGAAACTTTCTCAAGACCTTGAGTCGCTGATGACTCCACTTAATTAGATCCCAGGCCGAGTGCGAGAGTGGAAGAAGTCCTCTGCTCGCAGTGGTGCTGACGTCGCCTTGTCATTGGTCCGATTGCACTCCAAGGAGGCTAAGGAAGACAAGCTGGCTGCTCTCAAGGTAGCGAATACTAAGAAGCACTCCTTCCAGTCCTTCATGGACACCTTCCTCGAGGCAGCCACTCGTATTGCCGACAACATCTACCTCGATAGCTTCTGCGATCCGGCCAGTCCTTCTCCTGCTGAGTGATTGAAAAACATTATGCTTCACCTTTATTTGCCTCAAAATGCCAAGTGATTTTGTAATTGTTAAAACTCCTTCGGGCCTGACGCCCGAGTACTTTAATCTGTGGTTAGGAAGCTTTGGATTTATCTTCGAATATGTTGTGTTTATCTTCGAGTGAAATTCGTTCTTCTCCCAGATTGGTTTCTTTTGTTTGATGCAGCTCCTGAAGAAGAATCGGAAGTCGACCAGTTGGACGATCCTTGAGCAGCATTGATCAACTCATCAGCAAGGCACTCAGCAATGGTCTTGACGTTCCTGTCAGCCGTCTGCTTTGGCGGCAGTCGTTGGACGGGCCTTTGACAGTGCGCACAATCTCGTCCTTCTTCTTGATGGTGCAGCCCCCCCCC
>NW_021188983.1:8628-20921 GCF_002162155.2 Triticum dicoccoides | reverse complement strand
GGACTACCTGTACCGTTTGGTAGGACTTTTTAAACTTAGGCGAGTACTGGACCACAACTAAGCCCCCGAGTGAGAGGTAGGCTCACCACTCGGTGGGATTTTTTTATTGCTTAGGCGAGTACTGGACTGCAACTAAGCCCCCGAGTGAGAGGCAGGCTCACCACTCGGTAGGATTTTTTATTACTTAGGCGAGTACTGGACTGCGACTAAGCCCTCGAGTGAGAGGCAGGCTCACCACTCGGTAGGATTTTTCTTCGACTTAGGCGAAACGGATTCGCAGCTAAGGCACCCACTAGGGGATTTTAGAACATGTAAAAAATGAACAACAATCATTCAGAAGACTGTAAAATCATGTCTTTTGATAATCAAACTAAAATGTACTTCTTATTACATCTCATCAGTCTAAATACCTAAGAGTAAAAAGGGCAGAGCAGTTCCGCATTCCAAGTGCGTGGCTCATCTTTGTTGTGCTCAACGTTGAAGAGACGATACGCTCCATTGTGGATTACTTTGGTGACGATGAAAGGGCCTTCCCAGGCAGGAGCGAGCTTGTGTGGTTTCTGTTGGTCCACTCGAAGAACCAGGTCTCGTTCTTGAAATGCCCGAGCCCTTACGTTTCTGGCATGGAATCAACGCAAGTCTTGCTAATAAATGGTCGACCGGATCAAGGCCATCTCTCTTTCTTCTTCCAAGAGATCGACTGCATCTTGCCGAGCCTGCTCTGCTTCCTCTTTGGAGAAGAGTTCGACTCAAGGCGCGTTGTGGAGAAAATCACTCAGGAGTACAGCTTTGGCTTCGTAGATTAAGAAGAAAGGAGTCCGTCCAGTCGACCGATGGGAGTTGTCCTCAACCCCCAAAGTACTGACGGGAGCTCGTCGACCCAAGCCCCTGCTGCATGCTTGAGGTCATGCATCAACCAGGGTTTCAGTCCTTTGAGATTCAATCTATTTGCTCGCTTAGCTTGCCCATTCGAATGAGGATGAGCGACCGAAGCGTAGTCGACCCTCGTGCCTTGGGAAGCACAAAAGGTTCTGAATTCATCAGAGTCGAAGTTTGAGCCGTTATCTGTGATGATGCTGTGTGGAACGCCATATCTGAATATCAGTTCCCTAATGAAACTCACAGCTGTACTTGCTTCAAGTTTTTAATGGGCTTGGCTTCGATCCATTTTGTGAACTTGTCGACTGCTACCAGCACATGAGTGAATCCACTCCTGCCAGTCCTTAGAGGTACAACCATGTCCAATCCCCATACAGCAAAAGGCCAGACGAGTGGAATTATTTTCAGGGCGGACGCAGGTTTATGGGACATGTTGGAATAAAACTGACAGCCTTCACACTTGTCCACTATTTCCTTAGCCATCTCATTGGCCCGTGGCCAGTAAAATCCGTCTCGGTATGCTTTGGCCACGATGGTCCGAGAGGACGCATGGTGACCACAAGTCCCCGAGTGAATATCATTGAGGATCATTCGGCCTTCTTCTGGCATGATGCACCTTTGGCAGACCCCAGTTACACTTTCTCTGAACAACTGTCCTTTTATCATAGTAAAGGCCTTAGATCGTCGGACGATCTGTCGAGCGTCTTCTTCATCCTCTGGAAGTTCTTTCCTAAGAATGTAGGCAATGTACGGCACTGTCCAGTCAGGAGTAATGACCAAAACCTCCATGACCAAGTCGACCACGGCTGGGATTTTGACTTCAGTCCGATCTGTGGCGCTCTTGGGCTGTGGCGACTCTTCAGTGAAAGGATCTTCCTGAACTGAAGGTGAATGAATATGTTCCAAGAACACATTGCATGGAATGGCCTCTCTCTTCGAACCTATCTTTGCCAACTCATCTGCAGCTTGATTTTTCAATCGGGGTATATGGTGAAGCTCCAATCCTTCAAACTTCTTTTCCAGCTTTCTAACTGCATTGCAATAACTAGTCATGGCTGGGCTTCTGACATCCCATTCCTTCATCACTTGATTAACCACCAAATCTGAGTCGCCGTATACCATAAGGCGACGGACGCCAAGTGAAATGGCCATATGCAACCCGTATAAAAGTGCTTCATATTCCGCTTCATTATTGAAGGAATCAAAATGAATCTGGAGAACATAGTTAAGCTTGTCTCCTCGGGGGGACACCAATACTACCCCAGCACCTGATCCATTCAGCATCTTGGAGCCATCAAAGAACATAGTCCAATGCTCCGAGTGAACTTGAGTCGGTAGTTGCTGCTCAGTCCACTCGGCAAGGAAATCTGTAATTGCTTGGGACTTGATAGCTTTATTCGCCTCAAACTTGATATCCAATGGAAGGAGTTCAATCGCCCATTTTGCCACTCGACCAGTTGCATCTTTGTTATTCAGAATCTCAGATAATGGTGCATCACTGACGACTGTAATGGAGTGATCAGAGAAGTAATGTGCAACCTTCTTCATGGTCATGTATATTCCATAGACAAGCTTCTGATAATGAGGATATCGTTGCTTGGATGGAGTCAAAACTTTGGAGAGATAATAAACTGGGCGCTGAACTTTGTAAGCTTTTCCTTCCTCTACTCACTCGACCGTGAGTATTGTACTGACAACTTGTTCAGTGGTTGCAATATAAAGCAGTAAAGGCTCTTTGCTGATTGGCGGAGCAAGCACCGGCTGGGTGGAAAGCAGGGTTTTGGGTTCTGCAAACGCTGCATCAGCTTCCTCAGTCCACTCGAACTTATCAGATTTCTTCATCAGTCGGTAAAGAGGCAAGGACTTTTCACCGAGATGAGAAATGAATCGACTCAAGGCAGCTAAACAACCAGTCAACTTCTAAACATAATGCACTCGCACAGGGTGTTTCATTCGGAGGATGGTATCAACTTTTTCTAGATTAGCGTCGATCCCTTGTTTGGAAACGAGAAAACCGAGTAACTTTCCTCCTAGAACTCCGAACGTGCACTTTGATGGATTAAGCTTGATATCGTCCCTTTGTAGGTTGGCAAAGGTTTCTGCGAGGTCAGTCAATAGGTTGGAACCTTTGCGAGACTTGACCACAATGTCATCCATGTATGCTTCCACATTCCGACTGATTTGAGTGAGCAGGCACTTCTGAATCATTCTCATGAATGTGGCTCTGGCATTTTTAAGACCAAATGGCATGGTGACATAGCAAAAGCACCCGAATGGGGTGATGAAGGCTGTTTTTATTTCATCGGGACCATACAGTCGTATCAGATGATACCCGGAATATGCATCTAAAAAAGACAAGCGCTCACACCCCGCAGTCGAGTCAACAATCTGATCGATGCAGGGGAGAGGGAAGTGATCTTTCGGGCAGGCCCGATTGATTTGCTTGAAATCAATGCACATACGAAGTGAATCGTCCGTAGGGACCATGACTACATTGGCAAGCCACTCGGAGTGGTAGATCTCTCGGATGAACTCTGCTGCTAGCAGCCGAGCCACTTCTTCGCCAATCGCTTTCCTCTTCTGCACGGCGGACCGCCAAAGGTGCTCTTTGAAGGCTTTTGCCTTGGGATCAACACGCAAATGGTGCCCAGCCAGTCCTCTGGGTACACCCGGCATGTCAGAGGGTTTCCATGCAAAGATGTCCCAGTTCTCACAGAGGAACTGGATGAGCGCTTCTTCCTATTTGCTGTCGAGTGTCGTTGATATATGAGTCGGCGCGGCATCGAGATCGGTCGAGTGAATATGAATCAGCTTCGTTTCACCAGACGACTAAAATGCAGAATCTGTGGCAGGCTTATTGGCTCGGAGCAAATGACTCGGACCTGCATTCTTCTGATACTCTTGAAGTTCAACCGCTGCCATCTGCGCGTCGGCAATTTTGGAACTTTTCTGGAAGCATTCCTCCGCCTTCTGCCGATTGCCAGTAACTGTGATCACACCTTTGGGGCCAGGCATCTTCAACTTGAGGTACACATAACATGGTCGTGCCATAAAACATGCGTATGCAGGCCTCCCCAGAATGGCATGGTAAGCACTCTGGAAATCCACGACTCAAATGTCATCTTTTCCTTAGGGTAATGCTTGGAATCACCGAAAACTACGTCGAGAGTGATCTGGCCGAGTGATTCGGCTTTCTTTCCGGGGATAACACCATGGAAACTCATATTTCTTTCGCTAAGTTCACTACTAGGAAAAGGCCTACTAATGGCGCACCAGTTTTGCCTACTAATGGCGCACTACTGGTGCGCCATTAGTACCACGCCACTAGTATTTTTTACTAATGGTGCATGGTGCACCATTAGTATGCCTAGAGGTGCGCCTTTACTATCTGACTTAGTAATGGCGCACCACATAGAAGCGCGCCATTAGTAATAATTCCTTTTCAATTTCTTTTCAATTTTTTTTTAAATTTTTTTAATTTTTTTTCTTAATCTTGGGTGAATATGCTTAGTCTCGGGTCAAATCGCACTCCGTGGTCAAACTTCCCAAAAGGTCACCCATCCTCACACTACTCCAGCCCAAGCACGCTCAACTTCAGAGTTCTATCCAACCCAGCACCAGCTCACTTCACAGGCACTTGTTGATATATCTAGCATATCAATCCTATTAAACCTTGTTGATGTTTAGGACTTTGTTCATGTTCATGAGTGTGATGAAATTTTGAAAAAATATTTCAAACTTCCGTTCATATTACGTATCATATTTTGAAAAAAAATCCTGAAAAAAAATCAAAACTATTTTTTTTCTGTTACTAGTGGCGCACCTAGCAAACGGTGCGCCACTAGTAAGTTTCAAATTTTTTGAATTTTTTTGCCTCCAGATCTTAAAAGCCCCGTAACTTTTTTTTGTTAGGTGTTTGAGGATTTTGAAAATGTTTAACGGGGTTCCCCCATTAAATTCGGATGTAACTTTTCGAGTAGATGATTTTTCATATAGAAAACCTTTTAATCCGAGTTCGTATGCAAAAGTTATGCCCATTTTACAAATTCCTGAGAGATTTTGCAAATAAAGTCGAAATTCATATTTGTAAATTTTCCCAACAACTAGACCACATCTCACATGGGAAACTTATTTTCTTTTATTTTTTTGACATTTTCATCATTTGCTTTTATTTTTTTAAAACTAAAAAGGCGATCCACCAGGGGGGGTGGTGCATTTGGTGCAATTTTTGGGCCAAGTTAGTAATGGCACACCGTGGGAGTGGTGCGCCATTACTAGTTTTGAAAAAAATGATTTTTTTTTGAAAAAAAATTACTAGTGGCGCACCATGGCCCTGGTGCGCCATTACTAGTTTCGAAAAAAATAAAAAAAATTTGAATTTTTTTTACTAATGGCGCACCGTGGATGTGGTGCGCCATTACTAGTTTAACTAGTAATGGTGCACTATCCCCTGGCGCGCCATTAGTAGTTTTGAAAAAAAATTGTTACTAATGGCGCACCGTGGATGTGGTGCGCCATTAGTATTTGGACACTAATGGCGCACCAAAACATGGTGCGCCATTAGTATATAGTAGTGGCGCACCACATGTCTGGTGCGCCATTAGTGTCCATTTCATCTATAGCCCTTTTCCTAGTAGTGGTTTGGACATCGGAATGCCCATCCCCTTCAAGGTTTCAGCATAAAGGATATTCAGACCGCTACCACCGTCCATCAGCACTTTAGTCAGTCGAGTGCCTCCGACCACGGGGTCGACCACCAGTGCTTGCCTCCCGGGGGTGGCTACACGAGCAGGATGGTTAGACTGGTCGAATGTGATGGCTGTCTGAGACCATTTTAGGTATGTGGTCGTCGTCGCCGGAGAAACCATATTCACTTCTCTGTTGATAACTTTCAGCCGACTCTTGCTCTCAATGTCTGCAAAAATCATGAGGGTGGAATTGACTTTGGGATAACCGTCGTCTTCCTCTTCATCCTCATCTTTGTCCGACTCTTTCTCCTTCTCATTGGGCTATTTTTCTCGGAACTGCTGGATCAGGAGTCGACATTGCCGAGTGGTATGCTTAGGGTAAATCAGATTACCTTCTTCATCTTTCTTCGTGTGGATGTGACATGGCAAATCCAACACATCATTTCCTGCTTGATCCTTTACCTTCTTAGGGGGCCAGCGCCCCTTAGGTTTTCCCTTAAACTTTCCTTGAGCCACTGCTGCAATCTCACCGGGTGCCGCTGGCTCGGCCTTATGCTTCTGTTTCCGACTGGAATTGCCTCCACCGACCTCTTGGCCGACTGGCTTACTCTTCCCGCTACGGAGTCGATCCTCTTCTTCTCCGTTAGCGTACCGGGTGGCTATATCCATCATTCGAGTCAGAGTCATATCTCCAGTCCGCCCGAATTTCAGGACCAACTCTCTGTATTTGACGCCTTCCTTGAAGGCACACACTGCTTGATGCTCTGGTACATTCTCAACGGTGTGATGCAAAGTGGTCCACCTCTGAATGAATTCCCTAAAAGTCTCACTCAGCTTCTGCACACAATGCTGCAACTCGGGCAATCCTACTGGTCGCTTGCACGTGCCCTCAAAAGTTCTGACGAACACCCGAGCCAGCTCTTCCCAACTGTGTATACTGCCTGAAGTCAACTGAGTCACCAAGCTCGGGCCGACCCTTCCAACATAAGAGGGAGATGCTTCGTCGCTATTTCATCATTTCTGCCTCCAATCTGCACAGCCACTCGGTAATCCTCAAGCCAAGTTTCAGGCTTGGATTCTCCAGTGAACTTACTGACTCCGGTTGCCAACCTGAAGTTGGGAGGAATCACTGCCGCCCTAATGGCTTTGCTGAAACACTCTGGACCTGAAACATGCAATCTGCTGCCACTTGGACGATCTCTGCCAGGGTCTTCTCTATGCGCTCTGTTCCGGTCGACCAGGCCTTGAACAAGAATGGATCTCGCATCAAAGCCTGGCTCCCTTGGGTCGACTGGTGCTCTGCGCTCGTCACTGTGACGGTGTCTATCATTGTTCTGCCGAGGAACATATGACGCACTCCTTGGAGGAGGCATAGGTACTCGACGACAATTGTCACGGTCGAGTTGACGATCATACTATCCACGGCCTTCACGCCGCAGGGGCGATCTTGGGCTATGGGCCGACTGAACTGTATCCGCTACTATGGATCTGCTGTGAATCCTATTTCACGACTAAGACACTGCTGTGTTCTGCTCTCCTGCTGCCTGGAGCAAGGCCCGAATCAACATCAACCCTCTGCCAGCCTCTGACTGGGAAGGTTGGATCGACTCTGCTATTCGGGCCGCAGCTGTGAGGTTCTTAATCGGAGTACGGTATACCTTAGGTGGAGGCGGGAAAAGTTGCCGTCGACTGGACTCAGGGACCCGCTCCCGAGCCCGCTCGTCGAGAGCGCGCTGCAGGTTCTCCAGTCGAGTGCACTCAGCTAAATTAGCCAAGCGCGCCTCCTCCAAGGCCCTAGCCTCGGGGGTTTCTCCAACGATGGGAGTGTGGAGTGCATCCATGTTGCGGCGACGAAGTTCTTCCCTCTACTGCGAAGAAAGGGGTTTGGGATGATATTCCTCATGGACGCGCGACGGATCACCGCCACCATCTTCGCTGTCTTCGCGACGGAAGCCAGGTGGGCCACGTGGACCATCGACTATCAAGACTTCAGCCGCAGGGTCGCTGCTATCGCACTCGGATGTAGTCTCCGCGGAGCCAGTCAACAGATCGAACAGGCCGTGGAGAGATTCGTCGGGCTCGATTGCCGTGATTTGATGGGTGGCCGAACGCCGAGCCACCATGTGTTTCACCCACCGCTGAAGCCACGATCGACCGGATCGCTTGCGGCGGCGAACAGCGGGGAGGGAAGACACCATCGGAGCCGACTGATACTGGGTCGATGGCTACCGGAGAAAGATGCCGCGAATGCACGTGCGAAAGTGCGTCGACCCTCGGACGGGGAGCGCCCCAATGTCAAGCGGAGCTTCCTGAAGCCACGCTGAGTCGTCGGCGACAAAAACAAGCGCGCCGAGATGGATCTCGCGGCCCTCAGCCAATCCGCCGCTGGAAACCATGATGATGATCGTAAAAACTTGCAACTTCACCAACAAGTCGCTAAGACACCGGCCCCACGGTGGGCGCCAACTGTCGTGGTTCTAAGGCTGACAGTTGAAAAGGGGGTAGGTATCGAGAGGCAAGATCTCAGCTATGGTGAAGATGTACACACGAGTTTTACGAGTTCAGGCCCTTCTCAGAGGAAGTAACAGCCCTACGCCTCGGTGTCCGGAGGCGGTCGATTGGATTATATGTGTGATGTTACAGGGGGTGCGAACCCTTGTGCCAGAGGAGGAGGGTGGCTTATATAGAGTTCGCCAGGACCCTTTCCTCCCTCCATTACAAGGGACTTAATGTACATAAAGTGGTGGCGTTACTGGTAACGCCAGCCTTAAGTGCTGTTAATGACCTTAAAGACTATGGAGTGAATGCTTGCCCATTGTAATGCGAGTGACTCCTAATCTTCGGGAGGTCGAGTGATTCTCTGGATGGTCGAGTGACAGTAGGTAGGAAGATTCTCGAGTGACATGATGTCGAGTGGATTGCACTCGACATCTTCGACTGGGGGTCTCATGCTACGTCTTGAACTTCTTGTCTTCTTGGGTAGTGACCTTGGGTAGAACGTATAGGTCAGGCCTATGACCCTACCCCAGGTCTATATCCTCATCATTATGTGCATGCAATACGGTGGATATGATGAGGTTGGATGCATTATGAGGGACATTTACAATTTCTGCCATGCTAACAAGCAGGAAACAATTTCTTCCGGGGATGCTCAAATGGTGATCAATCACATGGTGGTGAGGCAAGAGCAAGATTCAGATATTTTCTTCAGGTACTTGGTTGATGAAGCTGGCCATCTGAAGGAACTGTTTTGGTGTGATAGTCAATCCTGACTTGACCACGAGGCTTTCGGAGATGTTATTGTTTTTGATAGCACATACATAACCAATAAGTACAATCTGCCATTTGTGCCGTTTGTCGGGTTGAATCACCACCGCAGCACCGTTATTTTTGCATGTGGTATCATTTCACATGAAACAAGCCAGACATACGAGTGGATGTTACAGACCTTTTCTGATGCTTTGGGACAGAAGCATCCTATATCTGTGATCACGGATGGGGACCTTGCAATGCAGAGAGCAATCAGGATGGTGTGGCCTGACTCAAACCATAGGCTCTGTATATGGCACATTCAGTAGAACATTGTACGCCATCTGCATGATGACGCGGTAAAGGAGGAATTTAGATCTTTCATATATGATATATCTTCCATTGAAGAGCATGAGAGAAAATGGTTACACTTCTTACAACAGAATAAAGTAACAAGTGAGGACTCCTGGCTGCATCAGATGTATAAGATGAGAAAACTATGGTGTGCTCCATATCTTGAGGGCCGTTGTTTCCTAGGATTGAGCAGCAATCAGCGGAGTGAGAGTTTAAACTCGGTGCTACATACGCATCTTGAGGCTAAGATGACGTTTTTTCAAATGCTAGAGCACTATTAGCGTTGCCTTGCGTCGCGACGCTTGAACGAGGCTCTCCAAGACGTCGAGGCCTTGCAGTCTGTTCCGTTCATAGAGGAAAATGCTTCAGTTCTTGAGAAACACATCGTGAAAGTTTTCACTCCTGCTATGTTTAAGTTGGTCTTATGGAGCATAGATGCTGTCAAAAAATGTGAGATCAGAGAGGTACTTGATGCAGTAGAGGTTACCACATATGTTGTGTCTAAGAAGGAAATAATGGATAAAAAGATCGAAGTGCGCACGGAGTCGAAGGAAGGTCTGCTTCACAGTATCAGTTGTTCTTGCCACAAATTGGAATGCACAAGCACACCATGTTCCCACATATTTTACATATTGGGAATTTTACAAGAAGAAGCACTGCCCAGGTGTTGTGTTCCCACTAGGTGGACAATGAGTGCAAAATGTGCATTCGCATCGACTAGAAAGAGCGAGATGTATGCATACTCTGCAGCCCTACAAAGGTACCGTAAGCTAAGGAATTGTAGTCACGCTGCATGTTTCAAGGCATGCCACTCTGATGAGGCGTTTAAGCATCTAGAAAGGGTTTTGGAAGGTCAAGATGTTTGCAAGGGATCAACAAGTGAACAAGCTGATAGCAAGGGATCAACTAATGCTCAAGGTAACAACATTAGGTTCGGTCCGTTGATGCCACAATCGGCTAACCTTGATGGTGAAGGTTTCGAAAAGGTTCTGGATCCCGTGCATGTCCCAGCCCGAGGTGCTTCAAAGAAAAGGCTACATGCAAAGATGAAGAAAACAAGAACAAAGGGTAGATGTAGCTATTGTCATGAGGCAGATGGTCACAATCGATGTACGTGCGCCAAATTGCTAGAGGTACCTAATATGCCATAATTTAATGTTTTCATGTGTCCAAATATATTCCATGACATTAAAATACCCTTATGTGTAGGATCTCAAAGCAGAACTATGATAGCTACAACATTGTGCGCACGGTCGGAGAGCAAGTACGTGGACGATCAACCTGATGTTGGTGTGTGCATTGTTGTCTATGTCTAGTATCGTGTGACTTTTTCTCTAAAATACTTCATTCTGTCATTTAGTGACTTCCTCATAATGTATGACTCAACTATTTGGTTGTCCACTCCCTTGTAACAGTATGAGTTTGGGATATTTTTTTTGCATTTTATATGTGAGTTTTTGAAGTGCAACCTCAAGAATCATGGTTTGTTCGTGGCTAGCGTGTAGCTTGTTTATGTTGCACGATAAAATTTGGAAATAGATGTACTGGAGGAATTATATTTCGCTCCCAAAAACAAAATAAAAGCCGATAAATCCAAAAAATACATTAGTCATATGCTCTCCAGTTGAAGAATATACAAGATGAATACATATAATGAATCATACTCATCCTACATATCCTCCAGGTAGAGTGCAAGGAAGACCAACGCTTGTAATAATCAAATAGATGAATGTATTTAAGCAGGTGCAGGACTTGCTCGGGGGGCGAGGTGGGACTAGAAATGTTAAGTCCTGGCACGAGAAATGGTGATTTTTTTCAACTCCTCCGAATCACCCCAAATTTGTTCTACATCCTCAAATAGATGAGCCAAACATGTCTATGAAAGAAATTTAGAAAAAATTATCCTACAATGCCCCCTTAAGGTGTGTAGACCGCTGTTTTGTTCAGTCAGTCTACAGGGAAGAATAAATTCCAAAAAATTAGAAAAAATGTAAAACCTTGAAAACCGCGCTATGTTTGTGCAACATATCGAGTGTGTAAAATTATAGGTGATTTAGAGAAGGTCGAAAAATCACGCTAAAACATGAGGGACCATTTCGTCTCACTTAAGCCAGTTTTTGAAGAAAAAGTGATTTTTTCCACCACCTCCAAATCACCTCAAATAGATGTTCCAAACATGTCTATGAAAGAAATTTGGAAAAACATGTATCCTACAATGCCCGCTTAAGGTGTAGACCGAAGGTTTGATCAGTCAGTCTAGAGGGCAGAATAAGTTGAAAACAAATTTCAATTTTTTCCCCAAATGGTATCTTGCACAAACAAAGCTAGGTTTCCAAGGTTTTATATTTTTTTGAATGTTTTTGAATTTATACTGCCCTCTAGACCGACTAATCAAAACATCGGTCTATACCTCAAGGGGGCATTGTAAAATATTTTTTTTCCAAATTTTCTTTCATAGACATGTTTGGCACATGTGGGTCACCGTGTAAAAGAAAATTTGGGTGATTTGGAGGTGGTGGAAAAAATCACTGTCGTTCAAAAACTGGCTTAAGTTAAAAGACCAAATGGTCCCTCTGGAATGTGGTGATTTTTTCGACCACCTCCAAATCACCTCAATTTTTGCACACATGATCTCTTGCACAAACAAAGCTAGGTTCCCAAGGTTTTATATTTTTTGAATTTATACTGCCCTCTAGACTGACTGATCAAAACATCGTTCTATACCTCAAGGGGCATTGTAAAATATATTTTTTCCAAATTTTCTTTCATAGACATGTTTGGCACATGTGGGTAACCGTGTAAAAGAAAATTTGGATGATTTGGAGGTGGTGGAAAAAATCACCTTCGTTCAAAAACTGGCTTAAGTTAGACCAAATGGTCCCTCCGGAATGCGGTGATTTTTTCGACCACCTCCAAATCACCTCAATTTTCGCACGCATGATCTCTTGCACAAACAAAGCTAGGTTTCCAAGGTTTTATATTTTTTGAATTTTTTTTGAATTTATACTGCCCTCTAGACTGACTGATCAAAACATTGGTCTATACCTTAAGGGGGCATTATAATATATATTTTTCCAAATTTTCTTTCATAGACATGTTTGGCACATGCGGGTTACCGTGTAA
>NW_021188983.1:0-8468 GCF_002162155.2 Triticum dicoccoides | reverse complement strand
GCACACATGATTTCTTGCACAAACAAAGCTAGGTTTCGAAGGTTTTATATATGTTTTGTTTTTTGAATTTACACTGCCTTCTAACTGACTGATCAAAATATCGGTCTATACCTCAAGGGGGCATTGTAAAATATATTTTTTTTTTCCAAATTTTCTTTCATAGACATGTTTGGCACATGTGGGTCACCGTGTAAAAGAAAATTTGGGTGATTTGGAGGTGGTGAAAAAAATCACCGCCGACCAAATGGTCCCTCCGGAATGCGGTGATTTTTTCGACCACCTCCAAATCACCTCAATTTTCGCACACGTGATCTCTTGCACAAACAAAGCTAAGTTTCTTATTGTGTTTTATTTCACTTATCCAATATTTTTTCTTTTATATATTTACAATATTTTAAAATCAAATATTTTTTCTTTTTTAATTCTTACTGTTTTAAAATCCAAAAAAATACATCAGTCATCCATGCTCTCCAATTGATAAATATACATGATGAATATGGATGATGAATCATATTAATCCTGCATATCCACCAAATAGAGTGCAAGGAAGACCCACGCTTGTAATACGAAAATAAATAAAGGTATTTAAGCCGGTGCAGCACTTGCTCGGGGGGCGAGGTGGGACTAAACATATTAAGACGTGATCCTGGCACGAGATCGGCGCGACATGGGCTGGCCCGCGCTGAATTTCTTGAATGGGTCGGGCTTTGGGGGAGGAGGCATGCCGGACATGGGGAAACCTACATGCATGCATGGCGTCGGTAATCACGCATGCACGAACGAACTCCACAGCAGGCGGATCGCGCGGGATTATCGAACTGGGCCCGACAGGCATACATGTGCGGGGTCCGCACCTACTAATTCGGCCGGCCTGTCTTCGGGTGACGACGCGCGCACGTGCGACGACCCTTTGTTGTGCGCTTTGGCGGGGATCCGCCTGCGCTTCGATGCGCCCTGACACCGCACCGATCCCGAAGCAGATCTCGTCAGGTCTGACTCCACGGCTCCTGAGGATGATTCGCCAACACTTTTGTCATGTTGTGCCACATAAAATGTCTGTTTGGATTATTTCCTGCACTGTTTTACAGCAAAAAAAAATTCAGTCGCAGTTGTACATGATCCTGCAGCACCTGTCGTGGGGTCTTCTACTGTGCACACAAATATGCTAACACATGTGCGGACAGATCGACGACCATGTAGCATGAATGTACATAAATGTTCTGAAGTGACTGCAGATTTTTTTCCACAAAAGGCCTGCTCACTAACAACTACTCCCTCCGTTCGTAAATATTAGTCTTTTTTGAGATTTCAGTATGAAATACGTACGGAGCAAAATGAGTGAATCTACACTTGAAAATACGTCTACATACATCCGTATGTAGTTCATACTGCAATATCTTAAAAGACATATATTTAGGAACGGACGGAGTGTACAGTTGGGTATAAACACATGCATGTCGCATCGGAAATGGAAATCACATTCTAGCAAAAATGTTGTTACAAGACCTCCATCGTGAATGAATTGTTCCATAACTGCAAACATTCATAAAAAAACCCAAAAATGTTGTCTCCAGCTTAAAACATTTCAAATAACATTAGCCCTCGTACGGAAGCTCGGCTCCGGTGCCAAAATCCAGTGACTTCTTCATATTGGTCGTTGGAGTTTGTGTCAGGATTGGCGAACAACCACCTTCTCCCATATGTTTACACGGTACATCAATGTAACCTAAGGAGTTCGGTTGTTCCTTTGCCTCAAGCTTTCTAGCTAGAGCCTCCTCATGTTGCATGTCTTGGACGCGCACTTCCTATCAAAAATCATACGAACGTATTAGGACAAACTTAAGTATGATGAAGCCGTAAAATTGATGTAACATGAAGAATAGGAACCTCTGAATCCATGTCCGACCACCACTCATAAACATCTTTCTGTGGACCATTATACACCAAATACAAATGACATTTCTTGCGGCCGTTCAGACGGGAAATCATCTTTGCAAAATCACCTGGTCCTGAAATCAAGAACATTCCTTCTGGTAGTTCGCACGCATGCTCAGGTAAGAAGTGGTACAAATCAGAATCCTTTTTATAACCATATCCAGCCACTTCTTTCATGAGAAAATCATAGTCCAATACACCGGGTTCAAACAATCTCATCTCAATGGGTCTTTCGTCAAAGTATCCTATCGGGACATGCAAAAGCTCACAATCCCTATGAATGAAAAATTCCATTACCAGCACCTACATACGAGTATCTCACGTCAAATTTAAAACATTGCAATCACCAAAGTTCCATAAATAATTTTGGATGTGTGTAGGAACATCGCGACAAAGTTACCTCATTATTATATGGGATGTAATCTTTATCTGCAAGGATTCGGGATTGTTCCGTCACTGGATGCTTAGCCTACGTATGAATCACTGACATAGAGTTACACACTAATTAAATATGGTCATACAAAATGTTGGATGTGAATGTTTACCATGGGTGCGAGGTACTTACAGGGGGAGAATTGAAGACATGTTCTTCGAGTGGAGAACTGTGGCATTCAATGGGTGACACCGACATCACTTGTGCTTTAGTGTTTGGACATTGTGCCGCGTAACGCTTCTTGGACTACATATGAATAGCTTACACAAAGTTACTCACAAAAAACTATTCATACACAATATAGGTCATGATCGTGACTGAATAGCATCGTTGCGAGGTACTCACAGGGGGAGTACTAAAGACATGCTCTTGCGATTGACTGCTGTGGCATTGAACGTGGGATTGAAACATCGCACGGTCTTCCAGCATCTTTCCTTCCATCATGACCTGCTCCACCATAGCCTTGTAGTCCATGTCCTTGCGCTCCTGTTGCAGCCTAATGTCCATATTGGCACGTGCCTGCAACACATTCGCGTCCATGTTGACACACTCTGTCTGTATAAGGCCGTCGACAACCTTCCAGTTGATACGTCTCCAATGTATCTATAATTTTTGATTGCTGCATGCTACTTTATCTACTGTTTTAGGCAATATTGGACTTTACTATCCACTTTTATATTATTTTTGGGACTAACCTATTAACCGGAGGCCCAGCCCAGATTTGCTGTTTTATGCCTATTTCAGTGTTTCAAGGAAAAGGAATATCAGACGGGGTCAAAACGGAACGAAATCATCTGGAGAAGTTATTTTTGGAAGGAAAGCAACCCGGGAGACTTGGAGTCCACGTCAAGGAAGAAACAAGGAAGGCACGAGGTAGGGGGGCGCGCCCACCCTCCTGGGCGCGCCCTCCATCCTCGTGGGGCCCTCGAAGCTCCATCGACGTACCCCCTGCTCCTATATATACCAATATACCCTAAAACTTCCAGAAAAGAAGATAGATTGGGAGTTCCGCCGCCGCAAGCATCTGTAGCCACCAAAAACTAATCGGGACCCTGTTCCGGCACCCTGCCGGAGGGGGATCCCATCACCGGTGGCCATCTTCATCATCCCGGCGCTATCCATGACGAGGAGGGAGTAGTTCACCCTCGGGGCTGAGGGTATGTACCAGTAGCTATGTGTTTGATCTCTCTCTCTCTCGTGTTCTCTCTCGTGTTCCATCTATGGCACGATCTTGATGTATCCTGAGCTTTGCTATTGTAGTTGGATCTTATGATGTTTCTCCCCCTCTACTCTCTTGTGATGAATTGAGTTTCCCCTTTTGAAGTTATCTTATTGGATTGAGTCTTTTATGAACACTTGATGTATGTCTTGCGTGGGATAACCGTGGTGACAATGGGTTATTCTATTGATCCACTTGACGTATGTTTTGGTGATCAACTTGCGGGTTTCGTGACACTTGGGAACCTATGCATAGGGGTTGGCACACGTTCTTGACTCTCCGGTAGAAACTTTGGGGCACTCTTTGAAGTACTTTTATGTTGGTTGGATGAATCTGAGATTATGTGATGCATATCGTATAATCATGCCCACGGATACTTGAGGTGACAATGGAGTATCTAGGTGACATTAGGGTTTTGGTTGATTTGTATATTAAGGTGTTATTCTAGTACGAACTCTTTTATAGATCGATCCGAAAGAATAACTTTGTGGTGGTTTCGTACCCGACCATAATCTCTACGTTTTTTCTCCGCTATTAGTGTCTTTGGAGTGACTCTTTGTTGCATGTTGAGGGATTGTCATATGTTCTATCTATGTTATTATTGTTGAGAGAACTTACACTAGTGAAAGTATGAACCCTAGGCCTTGTTTCCTATCATTGCAATACCGTTTACGCTCACTTTTACTGCTTGTTACCTTGCTGTTTTCATTATTTCAGATTACAAAAACCTATATCTACTATCTATTTTGCACTTGTATCACCATCTCTTCGCCGGACTAGTGCACCTATACAATTTACCATTGTATTGGGTGTGTTGTGGACACAAGAGACTCTTTGTTATTTGGTTGTAGAATTGTTTGAGAGAGACCATCTTCATCCTACGCCTCCTACGGATTGATAAGTCTTAGGTCATCCACTTGAGGGAAATTTGCTACTGTCCTACAAACCTTTGCACTTGCAGGCCCAACAACATCTACAAGAAGAAGGTTGTGTAGTAGACATCAAGCTCTTTTCTGGCGCCGTTGCCGGGGAGGCTAGGTAAGTGAAGGTATATCTTTAGATCTTGCAATTGAATCTTTTTGTTTCTTGTTTTAGCACTAGTATAGTTTATAAAAGAAAACTACAAAAAAATGGAGTTGAGTTTGTCTCATACGCTTCACCTTTTTAATATCTTTCATGAGTATGATGGAAAGGATAATTGTGCTCAAGTGCTAGAAGAAGAAATCTATAGAACGTTTGGAACTAAATATGTGAATGATGAGCATGATTGCAATGTTGTTAGTATGAATTCCTTGAATACCCATGATGCTAATGATATGCAAAGCCACAAGCTTGGGGAAGCTATGTTTGATGAATATGATATATTTTGTCCCCCAAGCTTTGATGAGCAAATTTACTATGATGAAAGCATGCCTCCTATCTATGATGATTATTGTGATGACACGTATGCTTTAAAGAATAATGATAACCATGAAACTTGTCATCTTGATCTTAATTTTCAATCATATGATAGTTATTTTGTTGAGTTTGCTCCCACTACTATTCATGAGAAGAAATTTGCTTATGTTGAGAGTAGTAAATTTTCTATGCTTGTAGATCATGAAAAGAATGCTTTAGGTGCTGTTTATATTGTTGAATTCATTCATTATGCTACTGAAAATTATTATGAGAGAGGAACATATGCTTGTAGGAATTGCGATAATACCAAGTTTCCTCTCTATGTGCTTAAATTCTTAAATCTATGCTTGTGTTACCTTCCTATGCTAGTTGATTATTGTTCTCATAAGTTGTTTGTTCACAAAATCCCTATGCGTAGGAAGTGGGTTAGACTTAAATGTGCTAGTCATATGCTTCATGATGCTCACGTTATGTTTCAATTCTTATCTTTTATGTGAGCATCATTGTCATCATCATGCCTAGCTAAAAGGCATTAAAGAAAAGCGCTTGTTGGGAGACAACCCAATATTTATCCTTACTGTTTTTGTGTGTTCACATGATTATGCTACTTTAGTAATCATGTTTTATAGCTTTTGTTTCAATAAAGTGCCAAGTAGAACCTTTGGGAAGACTTGGGTGAAGTTTATGTGATCTTGCTGTGAAAAACCAAAACTTTAGCGCTCACAAGATTAGCTGCCATTTTTTACGGGAGAGTGCTTTTAGGTTCATTCTTTTTGCAGATGATTAATAGAAAAATTTCTCAGGTCCAGAAATTTATGTCATAATTTTTGGGGTTCCATAAGTATACGTTTTATATAGATTACTACAGACTGTTCTGTTTTTGACAGATTCTGTTTTCTATGTGTTGTTTGCTTATTTTGATGAATCTATGAGTAGTATCGGAGGGTATGAACCATAGATAAGTTGGAGTAAAGTATATATTACACCAATATGAATTTAGAATGAGTTCATTATAGTACCTAAGTGGTGATTTTATTTTCTTATACTAACGGAGCTTACGAGTTTTGTTTTGAGTTTTGTGTGGTTGAAGTTTTCAAGTTTTGGGTAACGATTCGATGGAGAATGGAATAAGGAGTGGAAAGAGACTAAGCTTGGGGATGCCCAAGGCACCCCATGGTAATATTCAAGGACAACCAAGCAACTAAGCTTGGGGATGCCCCGGAAGGCATCCCCTCTTTCGTCTTCGTTCATCGGTAACTTTACTTGGAGCTATATTTTTATTCGCCACATGATATGTGTTTTGCTTGGAGTGTCAATTTATTTTGTTAGTTTTTGCTTGCTGTTAGTTAGAATTGTGTTTTGCCTCTTTAGTTTCAATAAAAAAGTCAAGGATAGCCTTTGCCATGCTTATTTTGCTAGTTTGCATGTTGCTGTTTGAAAACAGAAAGTTTACCGCTGTTGCAAAAATTCCCTAGAAAAGTCAGAGCATGGTATAACGTTGAATCTTTTTTCATATTGGGCTATGATAAATTTATTACTGTGGGAATTTTAGTTCATAATTTTTGGAGTCAGGGAAGTATTGATACTCTTGCATTCTTTACAGACTATACTGTTTTGGCAGATTGCTGTTATGGTTGCATTGTTTGCATATGTTTGCTTGATTAATGATTCTATTTGAGGATAGGAGTACTAAATATGCAGAGGCATTTAGTATTAAATGTTGAATAATAATTTTAGTGATTTGTTACAGTAGAATATGAGAAGGTTTTGCATTGGTTTATACTAACCTATCTCACGAGTTCTTGTTGAGTTTGTTGTGAATGAAGCTTTTGATAAAAAGAGAAACCATGATATGAGAGGAATTAAGGAGACACAAAAGCTCAAGCTTGGGGATGCCCAAGGCATCCCAAGATAATATTTCAAGAAGTTTCAAGCATCTAAGCTTGGGGATGCCCCGGTACGCATCCCACCTTTCTTCTTCAACAACTATCGGTTAGTATCGCTTGAGCCTAAGTTTTTGCTTCTTCACATGAGTTGTGCTATCCTTGCAATGTAGTTTTCTTTAGCTTTGCTTGCTGTTCAAATAAGTATCAAGATCCGAAATTCTTTAATGAGAGAGAGCCTTACACAAATTGGAATTTGCTAGAATACTCTATGTGCTTCACTTATATCTTTTGAGCTTGATAGTTTTTGCTCATAGTACTTCACTTATATCTTTTGAGCGTGATAATTTTTGCTCTAGTATTTCACTTATATATTTTAGAGCACGGTGGTGGATTTGTTTTAAAGAAACTATTGATCTCTCATGCTTCACTTAGATTATTTTGAGAGTCATTAATAGCATGGTAATTTGCTTAATGATAATATACTTGGTATTCAAGATATGTGAAACTTTCTTTTGAGTGTGTTGAATACTAAGAAAAGTTTGATGCTTGATAATTGTTTTGAGATATGGAGGTGATAATATCAAAGTCATGCTAGTTGGGTGATTATGAATTTGAGAAATGCTTGTGTTGAAGTTTGCAAGTCTCGTAGCATGCACGTATGGTTAAAGTTGTGTAACAAATTTTAAACATGAAGTATACCTGGCTTGTGCATCCTTATGAGTGGCGGTCGGGGACGAGCGATGATCTTTTCCTACCAATCTATCCCCCTAGGAGCATGCGCGTAGTTCTTGATTTTTGATGACTTCTAAATTTTTGCAATAAGTATATGAGTTCTTTTGACTAATGTTGAGTCCATGGATTATACGCACTCTCACCTTTCCGCCTTTGCTAGCCTCTTCGTTACCGTGCATTGCCCTTTCTCACCTTGAGAGTTGGCGCAAACTTCGTCGGTGCATCCAAACCCCGTGATACGATATGCTCTATCACACATAAACCTCCTTATATCTTCCTCAAAACAGCCACCATACCTACCTATCATGGCATTTCCATAGCCATTCCGAGATATATTGCCATGCAATGTCCATCATCATCATCATGACATACATTACTTTTGTCATATTGCCATTGCATGATCTTGTAGTTGACATCGTATTTGTGGCAAAGCCACCATGCATTATTTTCCATACATGTCACTCTTGATTCATTGCACCATCCCGGTACACCGCCGGAGGCATTCATATAGAGTCATATCTTGTTCTAAGTTTCGAGTTGTAATCCTTATGTTGTAATCAATAGAAGTGTGAAGATCATCATTATTAGAGCATTGCCCAAAAAAAAGAGAAAGGCCAAAAAAAAGAAGAGAAAGGCCCAAAAAAGAAAAGAAAAGAAAAGAAAAGGGCAATTCTACTATCTCTTTTTCCACACTTGTGCTTCAAAGTAGCACCTTGTTCCTCATGTAGTGAGTCTCATATATTGTGCTTCAAAGTAGCACCTTGTTCTTCATGTAGTGAGTATCATAAGTTGTCTTTCCATACTAGTGGGAATTTTTCATTATAGAACTTGGCTTGTATATTCCTACGATGGGCTTCCTCAAATG
>NW_021188982.1:0-1324 GCF_002162155.2 Triticum dicoccoides | reverse complement strand
GGACATCGTGATAGTCGACCCCTTCTACATGCGTGCCAAGATCTTGGGCAGCGCTGGGGACCGGCAAGTCGCGAGTTCTTACCTCGAAGGCGTCATTCTGGCAAACCAAGATAAGGATAACTTCCTCGTGCCTTACTTTCCCGAGTAAGTCCTCCCCTCAACCGGCCCGTAACATATGAATTCTTACTTTTCGATCGTTTTTCTTTTAACATTCCGTGTTTTCTGCAGTGACACACGTTGCACGCTCATCCTCCTAAGCCCCAAATATTCCATGGCCACGTATTTCGACCCGGACCGTCAGTCGAACGTAGACTACACAAATGTCAAGAAGGTTCTTGATGATGTTCTCCCCGGCTACGCCCAATCTGGAGGCACCTTCACCAGGCCTATTCGTAAGTACGGCAAGCACGTGTTCTCCCACAATACGACGTTCTGCTGCGTCAAGCAGCCGCCTGGCGCTCAGAAGGGTGCCTACTACGCCATCCATCACATGCGGGCGATCGTACGGGACCATCATCAACTTCTGCTACCGAGTAAACTCCAAGATTGGGCCGCGAGCGTGTCGGCAATCCAGGACGCGGACCTCCGACAAGAATTCTTTCGCATCCAGTCGGAGTTTGCGGAAATCATCCATCAAGATGTCCTTCGTACCTCGGGGCAGTTCTACCTCAGAAATCAACCGTCCAACAGTGACATCGACACAATGCTACAAATGCAGGATGACAACGCCCGTTCTTTCATGACTCCCACGATAGACGGCAGCTTCATCCACGCTCCGGTCCCTTGAGTCGAGTTGTCTAGTTCTGAAACATCGATTGGCTCATGTTGTAATTAAACTTTAATGAACTTGTAGTATGTCTCTTTGATTTTGAGAGTCGTTCAACTTAGATGTAATCGATGCTATTAATGTCTTGCTTTTCTCTTCCGATCGTTCTGTTGCATAATTATATATTGCTTATGTATTGTCTGTGAATTGGTACTAACGTTTCGTTTGGCTAGTGCATAGTGATGCCGATGTATGTCGTGTACAAGGGTAAGGTTCCCGGAGTCTACGATGACTGGGAGGAGTGTCGGAGACAGGTTCACCGATTCAGCGGTAACAGTTACAAAGGGTACACCACTAGGGCCGAGGCCGAATCTAGATACGCCCGCTATCTAGCGGGAGAGGGGAGGGAGCGTTGGAGGAACCGGATGAAGACGAGTTTCATCGTGATGATGCTCATCGTGATGACCGCAGCTCTCTTCTATGTGATGGTAGTTTAGATGATCGATATCGACTTGTAATGCGAAGACAAACTCGCTACTCGCGGTCTCGAGACTTGTA
>NW_021188981.1:0-1689 GCF_002162155.2 Triticum dicoccoides | reverse complement strand
TGGTCTCAGGATCGGTGGGGAAGGCGGCGGCCTCATACAAGTGAGGTTGTTCCTCCATCTCCTGGGACAGCTCCCAGAATGCCTTGCCGCCCGAACCCCCGGCCTCATCGTTGTGGGCCATGTTTCTCTCTAAATAGAAACAAAGTTTGGTCAAAAAGTTGGTTATTGTCAAGGAACAAGATCATGGTCTCATCATTTAGGGTTTGTCGACACCGAGGCATCCTAAAATCTAAGCTTTTATCATTGAGGGTTTTTCGACGCCAAGGCACCCTAAAAGCCTAACTTTTCATCATTTCGGTTTTTATCGACACCGAGGCACCCTAAAAGCCATGCATTAGTCACAAGTACACCGGGGCACTTGATCCTACTTAATTAACTACTAAGATACCCCGGCCTATGCATTAGTCACAAGTACCCCATATGTCCTATTTTTAGCAAAGTCATGCTAAAATTCACGGAAAATTTCAGCATGACCTTTGCTGAAAATAGGACATATGGAGTACCCGAATTTGCCGGAACGGAAGTTAATCGACATTCCGGCAAACTCAAGGGCCTCTCGGGGTACCTGCAAAATCATCACGACACGATGGTCAGAGACAAAACCCAGCAAACTAGCAAAATCATCACAAATTGTTTTCTGTTAAAGACGATCATCATCTTTACAAGTCTTTCTCAATGTGATCACAAGTAATTCAGAGGCATCACAAGTAATTCAGAGCATCACAAGGCATTAGTAGTTCAGTACATGAACAAGTTTTACAAACCCATATAAGAACAAGTGAATTCTAGTCCCATTGACACTCCTAGTTTTCTACAAACACCAAGTACTAGGGCACACAAAAGTTCTGAAATTTGTGTGCCTAACTGAATTAACTGAATTTTCAGTAACCGAATAAACTGAATTTTCAAAACTGCAAGAAGCCAATTAAAAAAAATCCAACAGCACTAGAACTGAGCTGATTGACAGTAGTTTTGTTCACTGTTATGAAGAGAAACTTCTTCTTGTAAGAAAGGACTTCGCGTGTGGTTTGGAATATTCAGAAATCAAGTTGAAATATAAAACCATATAGAGGTAGGTATGCTACAAGTCTACAACATATATACTAATTAATCAACTCCAATCAGGAGACAGTTTCTTCTTCTAAGTCCATCTCACAGTTCGCTGAATTAAGAAAAATACATCATCATTTCAGAAAACTTACGCAAACTACTCAAAACAGGAAGAAGAAGGAAAACACATTTCAAAAGGAAAAAACTTTTGTATAGCTAGAATTCAGAATGCATTCAACAATCCAAACTTTTGTATTTCCTGGATAACAAACAGTAATGATCTCTAGCCCTGACATTCATTTATTCATTCTTCTAGTAAATAGGTGCATAAATGTTCTTGCCGAATGGGTTTATTTTTTGTTGATCTATATGCTCATATATGCAGACGAGGCTAGCCACTTTTCTGCCACTCATATGCCACTGATAAAAAAAATGAACTTTCACCAGTAAGTTGTAACTTGGCAGCCAGTCAGTTTATACAACAAAGATAATCATATATTTCTATGAACACTAGACGCCAATCTGAGGATAAAAAAGCATCTACTAGTAACTAGTGCATATGATCATCACTAGACCATAATAGTAATTAAGTTTTTTTTGTAGACAAACAACATGTTTATCTTTCAGGCATCTACATCT
>NW_021188979.1:0-2182 GCF_002162155.2 Triticum dicoccoides | reverse complement strand
GAAATTTATGAAGTGGCATCTTGTATATTTCGTCCAAGGCTTCATGCACCCATTATGGTGGCTTCAAAGTCCTGAAATCATCACTTGTAACTCCGTTCTTGTTCCCCTTGCGCGTGCCATCATCTCCATGCTTGTTCTTGCTCCAATGTTCATCCTTCTCCAAGCTAGGCCCTTCATTTGTAAGCAAAACAAATGTATCCAATTTAGGCAGCATCATATTCTCATGAACATTAGAATCATTACCAAGAAACGAAAGTACCTGGTAATTTAGTTGGCGTGCACGAGCTCTAGTAATTGGTCCAGTATGTATAGCAGCAGGGGCTGTGGGTGTAACAATTGTATTGATGTCCTCATCATACGTGATGCACGTTTGTTTGGTAACCTTGGGAAGTGCACCTTTTGCACCGACCGAGTATCTTTTCTTGGCTATGTTGTTACTCCACAGGGAATTGAAGTTGATAAAGCCAAGATTGAAGCTATTGAGAGTTGGCTGCAGCCCCAAACGGTCACACAAGTGAGGAGTTTCCTTGGCCTCGCTGGTTTCTATAGGCGTTTTGTGAGAGATTTCAGCACCATTGCTGCACCTCTCAACGAGCTTACAAAGAAGGATGTGCCTTTTGTTTGGGGTATCGCACAGGAAGAAGCCTTCTCGGTATTGAAAGATAAGTTGACACATGCTCCTTTACTCCAACTTCCTGATTTTAATAAGACTTTTGAGCTTGAATGCGATGCTAGTGGAATTGGATTAGGCGGTGTGTTATTACAAGATGGTAAACCTGTTGCATACTTTTCTGAAAAATTGAGTGGGCCTAGTCTGAATTATTCTACTTATGATAAAGAATTATATGCTCTTGTTCGGACTTTAGAAACATGGCAACATTATTTATGGCCCAAAGAATTTGTTATACATTCTGATCATGAATCTTTGAAACATATTAAAAGTCAAGCTAAACTGAATCGTAGACATGCTAAATGGGTTGAATTCATTGAGACTTTTCCTTATGTCATTAAACACAAGAAGGGAAAAGAAAATGTTATTGCTGATGCATTGTCTCACCGCTATACTATGCTTGCACAACTTGACTTCAAAATATTTGGTTTGGAGACCATCAAAGATCAATATGTGCATGATGCTGATTTTAAAGATGTAATGCAGAATTGTAAAGAAGGAAGAATGTGGAACAAGTTCGTCGTTAACGATGGATTTGTGTTTCGTGCTAACAAGCTATGCATTCCAGCTAGCTCCGTTCGTCTTTTGTTGTTGCAGGAGGCGCATGGAGGAGGATTAATGGGACACTTTGGCGTGAAGAAGACGGAGGACGTACTTGCTACACATTTCTTTTGGCCAAAGATGAGACGGGATGTTGAGCGTTTTATTGCTCGCTGCACTTCATGTCAAAAAGCTAAGTCACGACTCAATCCTCATGGTTTATATATGCCTTTGCCTGTACCTAGTGTTCCTTGGGAGGATATATCTATGGACTTTGTTTTAGGTTTACCTCGAACAAAGAAGGGGAGGGATAGCATATTTGTTGTCATGGATAGATTCTCGAAAATGGCACACTTTATACCATGTCATAAAAGCGATGATGCTGTTAGTGTTGCTGATTTGTTCTTTCTTGAAATTATTCGCTTGGATGGTGTGCCAAATACTATTGTTTCAGATCATGATACTAAATTTCTTAGCCACTTTTGGAGATGTGTATGGGCTAAGTTGGGGATTAACTGCTTTTTAGTACTACTTGTCACCCCCAAACTGATGGACAAACTGAAGTAGTCAATAGAACGTTGTCTACTATGCTTAGGGCTGTTTTGAAGAATAATAAGAAAATGTGGGAGGAATGCTTGCCTCATATTGAATTTGCTTATAATCGTTCATTGCATTCTACTACTAAGATGTGCCCTTTTGAAGTTGTGTATGGTTTCCTACCTCGTGCACCTATTGATTTGTTGGCTCTTCCATCTTCGGAGAAGGTTAATTTTGATGCTAAACAACGTGCTGAATTTATTTTAAAAATGCATGAGTTAACTAAGGAAAACATTGAGCGTATGAATGCTAAATATAAACTTGCTGGAGATAAGGGTAGAAAACATGTTGTGTTTGCACCTGGAGATCTTGTTTGGTTACATTTGCGTAAGGATAGATTTCCTGATTTGCGCAAATCAAAGTTAATGCCACGTG
>NW_021188978.1:0-930 GCF_002162155.2 Triticum dicoccoides | reverse complement strand
CGCAGCACCTAGCTAGCTACTCCACGAGCCTCACCGAACCCTCTAGCGTCAAGTTCGTCTTCGGCCGAACCCCGGTGGCCGCCAAGGTCGTCGCCGGCGCCAACTCCGGCCACCCCGACCCCAACGGACTCCGCCAAGAGCTGCGGTTTGTCCTCAGCTCCACTCCGGTGGTCTCCGCGGCCCATTTGGTGGCCGGAATAGCCAAAACCACTCCCGCCGCCGCGTCGGGCTCGCCGGCGGCTAAACGCCGGTGCAGCCGACCCGGGTTTGACCACGGCTGGGCCCTGGTTGACTCCCCTGAGTCAATGACAGGTGGGGCCCAGCCCTGTTAATTAAACAGGATTAGTTTTAATTAAGTTTTAATTAAAATAATCACCCTGACATGCGGGACCCACTGTCAGGTTTGACCTGGACCAGTTCCGTTGACCTGCTGACATCACACTGACGTTAGGCTGACGCAGTAATTGATTTTCTGGATTTAATTTAAATCGGGAAATTCCAGAATATTATTTAAACTTCAAAAATTCATAACTTTTATTCTGTAACTCCAAATTGGACAAATTATATATGAAAAATGATCAGAAAAATCCAATCTATCCATCTGTACTATTTTCATGCATGATCAAACAAGTTAAATTGATGTTTTAAGCAGAACAAGGAAAAGCACTTTAAAAGGCCATATTTGAATTTGAAATTTGAATCCTTGATTCAAATTTGTTCAAACCCTTCTGGTTTTAGTTGCATTAGCCCAATACACTCATTTTGCCATGTCTCATGCATGCATCATATTGTTGCATACTGTTTGGTAATGTTTGTGAATCGGTGCTCTCTGCGGCAGGTTCTGTCCCCGAAGAGTACCCTGATTACCCTAGCGAAGAACCGTATCAGTGCATCGAACCATCAGGCAAGCAACCAACCATTTGATCATAT
>NW_021188977.1:0-1128 GCF_002162155.2 Triticum dicoccoides | reverse complement strand
TGAGTAATAGTCCACGAAACGAGTCAGAATCGACAAAAACCATGAGTGTTGATGACCGATACGTAAACGCACCCCGGGGTTTGTTAATCAAGGAAAGCACTCCGGGACCCCAAAACAGTGAGTAATAGTCCATGAAACGGGCCAGAATCGGCCAAAACTGCGAGTGCCAGAAAACGAGCCCGAATCGGCCGAAACTGCGAGTGTTGATGATCGACACGTAAACGCACCCCGGGGTTTGTTAATTGCGCAAGTCACACCGGGACCCCAAACAGTGAGTAATAGTCCACGAAACGGGCCAGAATCGGCCACAACTGTGAGTGTTCATGACCGACACGTAAACGCATTTTGGGGTTCAACAACTATGGAAATCGCTTCGGGACCCCTAAATGTTGAGTCATAGTCCTCGAATCGCGTCAGAATTGGCCAAAACTGTGAGTGTTGAGGACAGACACGCAAACGCACCCTGGGAATTGTCAATCATGCAAATCGCTCTGGGTCGCCAAAATGGTGAATAATCGTGCACGAAATGGACCAGAGTCGACCAAAATTGTGTGTTGATGACTGACATGTAAACGCACCACGGAGTTCGTCAATCGTGGAAATCACTGCGGGACGCCCAAAACTAATTAATAGTGCAAGAAACGGGCCAAAATCGGCCCAAACTGCGATCGTTGATGATGGACACGTAAGCGCACCATGGGGTTCAACAACCATGGAAATCGCTTTGGGGCCCCAAAACGGTGAGTAGTAGTCGACGAAACGGGCCAGAAGCGGCCCACAATGCGAGTGTTGCTAACCGACACATAAACACACCCCCGGTGTTCGTCAATCATGGAAATCACACCGGGACGCCAAAACAGAGTAATAGTCCAAGAAACGGGCCAGAATTGGCAAAAACTATGAATGTTGATGACAGACACATAAGTGCACCTTGGAGTTCAACAACCATGGAAATCGCTCTGGGACCCCAAAGCGGCGAGTAATAGTGCACGAAACGGACCAGAATCGGCCAAAATTCTGAGTGTTGATGACCGAAACGTAAACGCACAACGGGGTTCGTAAATTGTGGAAATCACTCCAGGACCCCCGAAACTAAGTAATAGTCCAAGAAATGGGCCAAAAATCGGC
>NW_021188976.1:0-1157 GCF_002162155.2 Triticum dicoccoides | reverse complement strand
CCCAGGATCAACGACCTGTATGATCAGCTCGCTGGATCCTCAGTCTTCTCCAAGATGGATTTGAGGTTGGGCTACCATCAAATCAAAATCAGAAACGGGGACATTCCTAAAACGGCCTTTGTTACTCGCTATGGCCAATACGAGTACACCGTTATGTCCTTCGGATTAACCAACGCTCCAGCCACCTTTTCTCGGTTAATGAACTCAATCTTCATGGAGTATTTGGATAAATTCGTCGTGGTTTATCTCGATGATATACTCATCTACTCCAAGAACGAGGAAGAACATGCCGAACATCTAAGGCTAGTGTTGAAGAAACTTCGAGAGCATCGCCTTTATGCCAAATTCTCTAAATGTGAATTCTGGTTGTCAGAAGTGACCTATCTGGGTCATGTAATATCTGGTAAAGGTATTGTTGTTAACCCTGAGCGAGTTCAAGCCGTCCTTGATTGGACTCCGCCCGAATCAGTCAAGCAAGTTTGGAGTTTTCTAGGCTTAGCGAGCTATTGCCGTCGCTTTGTCGAGAACTTCTCCAAGGTTGCTAAACCTCTAACTGAACTCCTCAAGAAAGATAAGAAGTTCGAATGGACTCCACAATGTGAGCACAACTTTCAGGAACTGAAAAGACGCCTGACCTCTGCTCCCGTACTGGTACCGCCAGACTTCTCCAAGGACTTTGTTATCTACTGCGATGCCTCGCGACAAGGACTAGGTTGCATTCTCATGCAAGATCGACACGTAATTGCTTACGCTTCACGGCAATTGCACCCACATGAGGAGAATTATCCCACTCATGACCTAGAGCTTGCAGCCGTAGTCTATGCACTTAAGACCTGGCGACATTATCTCCTCGGTAATCGTTGCGAAATATTCACTGATCACCAAAGTCTGAAGTATATTTTCACCCAACCGGATTTGAATCTCAGGCAGAGACGTTGGGTTGAATTGATCACAGACTTCGACTTAGGGATAACCTATACCCCAGGGAAAGCCAACGTCATGGCTGATGCGCTAAGTCGTAAATCTTATTGTAACAACCTGATGTTACAACAAAGTCAACCGCTTCTCCATGAGGAATTTCGGAAGCTTAACCTTCACATTGTACCTCAAGGTTTTCTCTCCACCTTGGTGGCAAAACCTACCCTTACGGATCAAAT
>NW_021188975.1:0-1202 GCF_002162155.2 Triticum dicoccoides | reverse complement strand
GCGCGCGCCGAATTGGACTGGAACGCCACTAGGCTAGGTCTGCTTTCGGCCGCCCTCGCAACGTGCAGGTGTGCTATGGGCGATGGGCCCAGACCCCTGTGCGCTTAGGTTTAGACCGGCGTGCTGGCCTCTCTGTTGTGCCTAGGTGGGGCTGCGACGTGTTGATCTTCCGCGGCCGGGCATGACCCAGGAAAGTGTGTCCGGCCAAATGGGATCAAGCGTGTTGGGTTATGTGGTGCACCCCTGCAGGGAAGTTAATCTATTCGAATAGCCGTGATCTTCGGTAACAGGACGACTTGGAGTTGTACCTTGACCTTATGACAACTAGAACCGGATACTTAATAAAACACACCCTTCCAAGTTCCACAGACAACCCGGTGATCGCTTTTCCGCAGGGCGACGAGGAGAGGATCGCCGGGTAGGATTATGCTATGCGATGCGGCTAGAGATGCGCTTGGAGATGCTACCTGGATATGCTACTTGGAGATGCTACTTGGAGGACTTCAATCTACTCTCTTCTACATGCTGCAAGACGCAGGCTGCCAGAAGCGTAGTCTTCGACAGGATTAGCTATCCCCCTCTTATTCTGGCATTCTGCAGTTCAGTCCACTGATATGGCCTCTTTACACATATACCCATGCATATGTAGTGTAGCTCCTTGCTTGCGAGTACTTTGGATGAGTACTCACGGTTGCTTTCTTCCCCTTTTTCCCCTTTCCTTTCGTTCTGGTTGTCGCAACCAGATGCTGGAGTCCAGGAGTCAGACGCCACCGTCGACGACGACCCCTACTACACCGGAGGTGCCTACTACTACGTGCTGCCCGCTGACGATGACCTGGAGTAGTTAGGAGGATCCCAGGCAGGAGGCCTGCGCCTCTTTCGATCTGTATCCCAGTTTGTGCTAGCCTTCTTAAGGCAAACTTGTTTAACTTATGTCTGTACTCAGATATTGTTGCTTCCGCTGACTCGTCTATGATCGAGCACTTGTATTCGAGCCCTCGAGGCCCCTGGCTTGTATTATGATGCTTGTATGACTTATTTTTATTTGTAGAGTTGTGTTGTGATATCTTCCCGTGAGTCCCTGATCTTGATCGTACACATTTGCGTGCATGATTAGTGTACGATTGAATCGGGGGCGTCACAAGTTGGTATCAGAGCCGACTGCCTGTAGGAATCCCCCTTCCAACTCCTTGGCCGAAGTC
>NW_021188974.1:0-1090 GCF_002162155.2 Triticum dicoccoides | reverse complement strand
TCGTGCTCGACCAAAGGCGCCTCCTTGGGGCCTCGGGCCTCCGCCCGGCGGCGGCGTGCTGGTGGCTAGGGCGTCGCCGGCTACGTTGGGAGACATCTGTAGTACTCCTTTATAATCACCCAGTTACGTTGTGACGTTTGGTAGTACCCAAAGTGTTCCTCCGGTAAACGGGAGTTGCATAATCTCATAGTTACAGGAACATGTATAAGTCATGAAGAAAGCAATAGCAACATACTAAACGATCAAGTGCTAAGCTAACGGAATGGGTCAAGTCAATCACATCATTCTCCTAATGATGTGATCCCGTTAATCAAATGACAACTCTTCTGTCCATGGCTAGGAACATAACCATCTCTGATAAATGAGCTAGTCAAGTAGAGGCATACTAGTGACACTATGTTTGTCTATGTATTCACACATGTATTATGTTTCCGGTTAATACAATTCTAGCGTGAATAATAAACATTTATCATGAAATAAGGAAATAAATAATAACTTTATTATTGCCTCTAGGGCATATTTCCTTCACCGCGTCGCTTGCCTCTGCTCCGGCCGCCCCGTCGCCGGCGCTGGCACCCGCCCTCCTCGGCATCGTCACCCGTCGGACCCCCTTCGGGGCGGCCTCTGCCCCGTCCCCGGCCCGCCGTCGCGCCGGCTCCTGGCCGCATCGCCCCTCCCCGGCTCCGGCGGCGACCGCCGCGGCGGCACCTAGGGAAACCCTCGTGCCCCGGCTGGTTGCCCCGGGCCGGTCGTTCCGGGCTGCCCTGCTCCTGGGCCGCCCTGGGACCCCCGCGGTTGGGCCTTCCCCTGGGCTTTTGGCCGGTGGGCCGCTGGGTGGGAGACGGGCTGCCTGCTCCTCCGTGGGCCAGGCGTCCTGCCCCACTGCTCCCGATTCGGCCCAGCCCCGCCTCCCGGTGCGGCCTGGCCCGCCCCGCCGCGCGATTTGGCCCCCGCTAGGGTTCCCCCGAGCACCCCGTGCTCTCCCGTTCGCCCCCCACCCTACCGCCCCTCCTGCCGCCCCCTCCCCTACTGCCGACCGGCGCCCCGCCGTGCCTCCCCCTCCGCCGCCGGCCATGCCTCGGGAGTGGGG
>NW_021188973.1:0-30773 GCF_002162155.2 Triticum dicoccoides | reverse complement strand
GTCTCACGACATGGACAGATGCATACGTATGCATGGAGTGACATGGCATTTTAATCCAAAAAAATAGAAAAATGATTAGAAAAACATGAAACCTTGCTTGATTTAATGCCATGCCACCAATATGATGTGGTAAAGAAATTTGCATGTTCGACGAAAGTTTGGACACACACCCCTCACAAACCGGAGCAACTCGCTAGAAGGTTTGTGGTTCCAAGAGGGAATAATTCATGTTTGATGACGAATGGTAGATAGCTTCCTCTTACGGCCTTCAATTTTTTCCTACATCTAACGTGCACTACTACAACTGTAATGTGAAATTTTGGAAAATTCTAGGGGTCATTTGACCTTTTAAAGAGATTTAAGTGATTTTCTAACTATTTAATGACCGTAATTCAAATTTGAATTACATCTACATGCAATGACTAACCAAAACGGTTTGAAAAATCATATTTGTGTACTTGTGTGCGAGTTAATTCCATGTGTAGTAAACTAGAAGGAATTTTCAAACATATTGGTCTCGTGACATGGACACATGCATACGTATGCATGGAGTGACATGGCATTTTAATTCAAAAAATAGAAAAATGATCAGAAACACATGAAACCTTGGTTGATGTAATGTCATGCCACCAAGATGATGTGGTAAAGAAATTGGCACGTTTGACGAACGTTTGGACACATGCCCCTCACAAAACGGAGCAACTCGCTAGAAGGTTCCTGGTTCCGAGAGGGAAGAATGCATGTTTGATGACGAACGGGAGATAGCTTCCTCTTACGGCCTTCAATTTTTTTTCTACGTATAACGTGCACTACTACAACTATAATGTGAAATTTTGGAAAATTCTAGGGGTTATTTGTCCTTTTAAAGACATTTAAGTGATTTTCTAACTATTTAATGACCGTAATTCAAATTTGAATTACATCTACATGCAACGAGTAACCAAAATGGTTTGGAAAATTATATCTGTGTACTTGTGTGCGAGTTAATGCCATGTGCAGTAAATTAGAAGGAATTTTCAAACATATTGGTCTCACGACATGGACAGATGCATACGTATGCATGGAGTGACATGGCATTTTAATCCAAAAAAATAGAAAAATGATCAGTAAAACATGAAACCTTGCTTGATTTAATGTCATGCCATCAAGATGATGTGGTAAAGAAATTTGCATGTTCGACGAAAGTTTGGACACAAACCCCTCACAAACTGGAGCAACTCACTATAAGGTTTGTGGTTCCTAGAGGGAACAATGCATGTTTGATGACGAATGGGAGATAGCTTCCTCTTACGACCTTCAATTTTTTTCTACGTCTAACGTGCACTACTACAACTGTAATGTGAAATTTTGGAAAATTCTAGGGGTCAGTTGACCTTTTGAAGAGATTTAAGTGATTTTCTAACTATTTAATGACCGTAATTCAAATTTGAACTACATCTACATGCAATGACTAACCAAAACGGTTTGAAAAATCATATTTGTGTACTTGTGTGCGAGTTAATTCCATGTGTAGTAAACTAGAAGGAATTTTCAAATATATTAGTCTCATGACATGGACACATGCATACGTATGCATGGAGTGACATGGCATTTTAATTCAAAAAAATAGAAAAATGATAAGAAACACATGAAACCTTGGTTGATGTAATGTCATGCCACAGGGATGATGTGGTAAACAAATTGGCACGTTTGACGAACGTTTGGACACACGCCCCTCACAAACCGGATCAACTCGCTAGAAGGTTCGTGGTTCTGAGAGGGAAGAATGCATGTTTGATGACGAACGGGAGATAGCTTCCTCTTACGGCCTTCAATTTTTTTTCTACGTATAACATGCACTACTACAACTGTAATGTGAAACTTTGGAAAATTCTAGGGGTCATTTGTCCTTTTAAAGACATTTAAGTGATTTTCTAACTATTTAATGACCATAATTCAAATTTGAATTACATCTACATGCAACGAGTAACCAAAATGGTTTGAAAAATTATATCTGTGTACTTGTGTGCGAGTTAATGCCATGTGCAGTAAATTAGAAGGAATTTTCAAACATATTGGTCTCACGACATGGACACATGCATACGTATGCATGGAGTGACATGACATTTTAATTCAAAAAAAATAGAAAAATGATCAGAAAAACGTGAAACCTTGCTTGATTTAATGTCATGCCATCAAGATGATGTGGTAAAGAAATTTGCATGTTCGACGAAAGTTTGGACACACACCCCTCACAAACCGGAGCAACTCGCTAGAAGGTTTGTGGTTCCTAGAGGGAACAATGCATGTTTGATGACGAATGGGAGATCGCTTCCTCTTACGGCCTTCAATTTTTTTCTACGTCTAACGTGCACTACTACAACTATAATGTGAAATTTTGGAAAATTCTAGGGGTCATTTGACCTTTTAAAGACATTTAAGTGATTTTCTAACTATTTAATGACCGTAATTCAAATTTGAATTACATCTACATGCAACGACTAACCAAAATGGTTTGAAAATCATATTTGTGTACTTGTGTGCGAGTTAATTCCATGTGTAGTAAATTAGAAGGAATTTTCAAACATATTGGTCTCACGACATGGACAGATGCATACGTATGCATGGAGTGACATGGCATTTTAATCCAAAAAAATAGAAAAATGATTAGAAAAACATGAAACCTTGCTTGATTTAATGTCATGCCACCAAGATGATGTGGTAAAGAAATTTGCATGTTCGACGAAAGTTTGGACACACACCCCTCACAAACCGGAGCAACTCGCTAGAAGGTTTGTGGTTCCTAGAGGGAACAATGCATGTTTGATGACGAATGGGAGATAGCTTCCTCTTACGGCCTTCAATTTTTTTTCTACGTCTAACATGCACTACTACAACTGTAATGCGAAATTTTGGAAAATTCTAGGGGTCATTTGACCTTTTAAAGAGATTTAAGTGATTTTCTAACTATTTAATGACCGTAATTCAAATTTGAACTACATCTACATGCAATGACTAACCAAAACGGTTTGAAAAATCATTTTTGTGTACTTGTGTGCGAGTTAATTCCATGTGTAGTAAACTAGAAGGAATTTTCAAACATATTAGTCTCATGACATGGACACATGCATACGTATGCATGGAGTGACATGGCATTTTAATTCAAAAAAATAGAAAAATGATAAGAAACACATGAAACCTTGGTTGATGTAATGTCATGCCACCAAGATGATGTGGTAAAGAAATTGGCACGTTTGACGAACGTTTGGACACACGCCCCTCACAAAACGGAGCAACTCGCTAGAAGGTTCGTGGTTCTGAGAGGGAAGAATGCATGTTTGATGACGAACGGTAGATAGCTTCCTCTTACGGCCTTCAATTTTTTTTCTACGTATAACGTGCACTACTACAACTGTAATGTGAAATTTTGGAAAATTCTAGGGGTCATTTGTCCTTTTAAAGACATTTAAGTGATTTTCTAACTATTTAATGACCGTAATTCAAATTTGAATTACATCTACATGCAACGAGTAACCAAAATGGTTTGAAAAATTATATTTGTGTACTTGTGTGCGAGTTAATGCCATGTGCAGTAAATTAGAAGGAATTTTCAAACATATTGGTCTCACGACATGGACACATGCATACGTATGCATGGAGTGACATGGCATTTTAATTCAAAAAAATAGAAAAATGATCAGAAAAACATGAAACCTTGCTTGATTTAATGTCATGCCATCAAGATGATGTGGTAAAGAAATTTGCATGTTCGATGAAAGTTTGGACACACACCCCTCACAAACCGGAGCAACTCACTAGAAGGTTTGTGGTTCCTAGAGGGAACAATGCATGTTTGATGACGAATGGGAGATCGCTTCCTCTTACGGCCTTCAATTTTTTTCTACGTCTAACGTGCACTACTACAACTGTAATGTGAAATTTTGGAAAATTCTAGGGGTCATTTGAGCTTTTAAAGACATTTAAGTGATTTTCTAACTATTTAATGACCGTAATTCAAATTTGAATTACATCTACATGCAACGACTAACCAAAATGGTTTGAAAATCATATTTGTGTACTTGTGTGCGAGTTAATTCCATGTGTAGTAAATTAGAAGGAATTTTCAAACATATTGGTCTCACGACATGGACAGATGCATACGTATGCATGGAGTGACATGGCATTTTAATCCAAAAAAATACAAAAATGATTAGAAAAACATGAATACTTGATTGATTTAATGTCATGCCACCAAGATGATGTGGTAAAGAAATTTGCATGTTCGACGAAAGTTTGGACACACACCCCTCACAAACCGGAGCAACTCGCTAGAAGGTTTGTGGTTCCTAGAGGGAACAATGCATGTTTGATGATGAATGGGAGATCGCTTCCTCTTACGGCCTTCAATTTTTTTCTACGTCTAACGTGCACTACTACAACTATAATGTGAAATTTTGGAAAATTCTAGGGGTCATTTGACCTTTTAAAGACATTTAAGTGATTTTCTAACTATTTAATGACCGTAATTCAAATTTGAATTACATCTACATGCAACGACTAACCAAAATGGTTTGAAAATCATATTTGTGTACTTGTGTGCGAGTTAATTCCATGTGTAGTAAATTAGAAGGAATTTTCAAACATATTGGTCTCACGACATGGACAGATGCATACGTATGCATGGAGTGACATGGCATTTTAATCCAAAAAAATAGAAAAATGATTAGAAAAACATGAAACCTTGCTTGATTTAATGTCATGCCACCAAGATGATGTGGTAAAGAAATTTGCATGTTCGACGAAAGTTTGGACACACACCCCTCACAAACCGGAGCAACTCGCTAGAAGGTTTGTGGTTCCTAGAGGGAACAATGCATGTTTGATGATGAATGGGAGATAGCTTCCTCTTACGGCCTTCAATTTTTTTTCTACGTCTAACATGCACTACTACAACTGTAATGCGAAATTTTGGAAAATTCTAGGGGTCATTTGACCTTTTAAAGAGATTTAAGTGATTTTCTAACTATTTAATGACCGTAATTCAAATTTGAACTACATCTACATGCAATGACTAACCAAAACGGTTTGAAAAATCATTTTTGTGTACTTGTGTGCGAGTTAATTCCATGTGTAGTAAACTAGAAGGAATTTTCAAACATATTAGTCTCATGACATGGACACATGCATACGTATGCATGGAGTGACATGGCATTTTAATTCAAAAAAATAGAAAAATGATAAGAAACACATGAAACCTTGGTTGATGTAATGTCATGCCACCAAGATGATGTGGTAAAGAAATTGGCACGTTTGACGAACGTTTGGACACACGCCCCTCACAAAGCGGAGCAACTCGCTAGAAGGTTCGTGGTTCTGAGAGGGAAGAATGCATGTTTGATGACGAACGGTAGATAGCTTCCTCTTACGGCCTTCAATTTTTTTTCTACGTATAACGTGCACTACTACAACTGTAATGTGAAATTTTGGAAAATTCTAGGGGTCATTTGTCCTTTTAAAGACATTTAAGTGATTTTCTAACAATTTAATGACCGTAATTCAAATTTGAATTACATCTACATGCAACGAGTAACCAAAATGGTTTGAAAAATTATATCTGTGTACTTGTGTGCGAGTTAATGCCATGTGCAGTAAATTAGAAGGAATTTTCAAACATATTGGTCTCACGACATGGACACATGCATACGTATGCATGGAGTAACATGGCATTTTAATTCAAAAAAATAGAAAAATGATCAGAAAAACATGAAACCTTGCTTGATTTAATGTCATGCCATCAAGATGATGTGGTAAAGAAATTTGCATGTTCGACGAAAGTTTGGACACACACCCCTCACAAACCGGAGCAACTCACTAGAAGGTTTGTGGTTCCTAGAGGGAACAATGCATGTTTGATGACGAATGGGAGATCGCTTCCTCTTACGGCCTTCAATTTTTTTCTACGTCTAACGTGCACTACTACAACTGTAATGTGAAATTTTGGAAAATTCTAGGGGTCATTTGACCTTTTAAAGACATTTAAGTGATTTTCTAACTATTTAATGACCGTAATTCAAATTTGAATTACATCTACATGCAACGACTAACCAAAATGGTTTGAAAATCATATTTGTGTACTTGTGTGCGAGTTAATTCCATGTGTAGTAAATTAGAAGGAATTTTCAAACATATTGGTCTCACGACATGGACAGATGCATACGTATGCATGGAGTGACATGGCATTTTAATCCAAAAAAATAGAAAAATGATTAGAAAAACATGAATACTTGCTTGATTTAATGTCATGCCACCAAGATGATGTGGTAAAGAAATTTGCATGTTCGACGAAAGTTTGGACACACACCCCTCACAAACCGGAGAAACTCGCTAGAAGGTTTGTGGTTCCTAGAGGGAACAATGCATGTTTGATGACGAATGGGAGATCGCTTCATCTTACGACCTTCAATTTTTTTCTACGTCTAACGTGCACTACTACAACTATAATGTGAAATTTTGGAAAATTCTAGGGGTCATTTGACCTTTTAAAGACATTTAAGTGATTTTCTAACTATTTAATGACCGTAATTCAAATTTGAATTACATCTACATGCAACGACTAACCAAAATGGTTTGAAAATCATATTTGTGTACTTGTGTGCGAGTTAATTCCATGTGTAGTAAATTAGAAGGAATTTTCAAACATATTGGTCTCACGACATGGACAGATGCATACGTATGCATGGAGTGACATGGCATTTTAATCCAAAAAAATAGAAAAATGATTAGAAAAACATGAAACCTTGCTTGATTTAATGTCATGCCACCAAGATGATGTGGTAAAGAAATTTGCATGTTCGACGAAAGTTTGGACACACACCCCTCACAAACCGGAGCAACTCGCTAGAAGGTTTGTGGTTCCGAGAGGGAATAATTCATGTTTGATGACGAATGGTAGATAGCTTCCTCTTACGGCCTTCAATTTTTTTCTACGTCTAACGTGCACTACTACAACTGTAATGTGAAATTTTGGGAAATTCTAGGGGTCATTTGACCTTTTAGACATTTAAGTGATTTTCTAACTATTTAATGACCGTAATTCAAATTTGAATTACATCTACATGCAATGACTAACCAAAACGGTTTGAAAAATCATATTTGTGTACTTGTGTGCGAGTTAATTCCATGTGTAGTAAAATAGAAGGAATTTTCAAACATATTGGTCTCATGACATGGACACATGCATACGTATGCATGGAGTGACATGGCATTTTAATTCAAAAAAATAGAAAAATGATAAGAAACACATGAAACCTTGGTTGATGTAATGTCATGCCACCAAGATGATGTGGTAAAGAAATTGGCACGTTTGACGAACGTTTGGACACACGCCCCTCACAAAACGGAGCAACTCGCTAGAAGGTTCGTGGTTCCGAGAGGGAAGAATGCATGTTTGAAGACGAACGGGAGATAGCTTCCTCTTACGGCCTTCAATTTTTTTCTATGTATAACGTGCACTACTACAACTGTAATGTGAAATTTTGGAAAATTCTAGGGGTCATTTGACCTTTTAAAGACATTTAAGTGATTTTCTAACTATTTAATGACCGTAATTCAAATTTGAATTACATCTACATGCAACGACTAACCAAAATGGTTTGAAAATCATATTTGTGTACTTGTGTGCGAGTTAATTCCATGTGTAGTAAATTAGAAGGAATTTTCAAACATATTGGTCTCACGACATGGACAGATGCATACGTATGCATGGAGTGACATGGCATTTTAATCCAAAAAAATAGAAAAATGATTAGAAAAACATGAATACTTGCTTGATTTAATGTCATGCCACCAAGATGATGTGGTAAAGAAATTTGCATGTTCGACGAAAGTTTGGACACACACCCCTCACAAACCGGAGCAACTCGCTAGAAGGTTTGTGGTTCCTAGAGGGAACAATGCATGTTTGATGACGAATGGGAGATCGCTTCCTCTTACGGCCTTCAATTTTTTTCTACGTCTAACGTGCACTACTACAACTATAATGTGAAATTTTGGAAAATTCTAGGGGTCATTTGACCTTTTAAAGATATTTAAGTGATTTTCTAACTATTTAATGACCGTAATTCAAATTTGAATTACATCTACATGCAACGACTAACCAAAATGGTTTGAAAATCATATTTGTGTACTTGTGTGCGAGTTAATTCCATGTGTAGTAAATTAGAAGGAATTTTCAAACATATTGGTCTCACGACATGGACAGATGCATACGTATGCATGGAGTGACATGGCATTTTAATCCAAAAAAATAGAAAAATGATTAGAAAAACATGAAACCTTGCTTGATTTAATGTCATGCCACCAAGATGATGTGGTAAAGAAATTTGCATGTTCGACGAAAGTTTGGACACACACCACTCACAAACCGGAGCAACTCGCTAGAAGGTTTGTGGTTCCTAGAGGGAACAATGCATGTTTGATGACGAATGGGAGATAGCTTCCTCTTACGGCCTTCAATTTTTTTTCTACGTCTAACGTGCACTACTACAACTGTAATGCGAAATTTTGGAAAATTCTAGGGGTCATTTGACCTTTTAAAGAGATTTAAGTGATTTTCTAACTATTTAATGACCGTAATTCAAATTTGAACTACATCTACATGCAATGACTAACCAAAACAGTTTGAAAAATCATTTTTGTGTACTTGTGTGCGAGTTAATTCCATGTGTAGTAAACTAGAAGGAATTTTCAAACATATTAGTCTCATGACATGGACACATGCATACGTATGCATGGAGTGACATGGCATTTTAATTCAAAAAAATAGAAAAATGATAAGAAACACATGAAACCTTGGTTGATGTAATGTCATGCCACCAAGATGATGTGGTAAAGAAATTGGCACGTTTGACGAACGTTTGGACACACGCCCCTCACAAAACGGTGCAACTCGCTAGAAGGTTCGTGGTTCTGAGAGGGAAGAATGCATGTTTGATGACGAACGGTAGATAGCTTCCTCTTACGGCCTTCAATTTTTTTTCTACGTATAACGTGCACTACTACAACTGTAATGTGAAATTTTGGAAAATTCTAGGGGTCATTTGTCCTTTTAAAGACATTTAAGTGATTTTCTAACTATTTAATGACCGTAATTCAAATTTGAATTACATCTACATGCAACGAGTAACCAAAATGGTTTGAAAAATTATATCTGTGTACTTGTGTGCGAGTTAATGCCATGTGCAGTAAATTAGAAGGAATTTTCAAACATATTGGTCTCACGACATGGACACATGCATACGTATGCATGGAGTGACATGGCATTTTAATTCAAAAAAATAGAAAAATGATCAGAAAAACATGAAACCTTGCTTGATTTAATGTCATGCCATCAAGATGATGTGGTAAAGAAATTTGCATGTTCGACGAAAGTTTGGACACACACCCCTCACAAACCGGAGCAACTCGCTAGAAGGTTTGTGGTTCCTAGAGGGAACAATGCATGTTTGATGACGAATGGGAGATAGCTTCCTCTTACGGCCTTCAATTTTTTTCTACGTCTAACATGCACTACTACAACTGTAATGTGAAATTTTGGAAAATTATAGGGGTCATTTGACCTTTTAAAGACATTTAAGTGATTTTCTAACTATTTAATGACCGTAATTCAAATTTGAATTACATCTACATGCAACGACTAACCAAAATGGTTTGAAAATCATATTTGTGTACTTGTGTGCGAGTTAATTCCATGTGTAGTAAATTAGAAGGAATTTTCAAACATATTGGTCTCACGACATGGACAGATGCATACGTATGCATGGAGTGACATGGCATTTTAATCCAAAAAATAGAAAAATGATTAGAAAAGCATGAAACCTTGCTTGATTTAATGTCATGCCACCAAGATGATGTGGTAAAAAATTGCATGTTCGACAAAAGTTTGGACACACACCCCTCACAAACCGGAGCAACTCGCTAGAAGGTTTGTGGTTCCGAGAGGGAATAATTCATGCTTGATGACGAATGGTAGATAGCTTCCTCTTACGACCTTCAATTTTTTCCTACGTCTAACGTGCACTACTACAACTGTAATGTGAAATTTTGGAAAATTCTAGGGGTCATTTGACCTTTTAAAGAGATTTAAGTGATTTTCTAACTATTTAATGACCGTAATTCAAATTTGAACTACATCTACATGCAATGACTAACCAAAACGGTTTGAAAAATCATATTTGTGTACTTGTGTGCGAGTTAATTCCATGTGTAGTAAACTAGAAGGAATTTTCAAACATATTGGTCTCATGACATGGACACATGCATACGTATGCACGGAGTGACATGGCAATTAAATTCAAAAAAATAGAAAAATGATAAGAAACACATGAAACCTTGGTTGATGTAATGTCATGCCACCAAGATGATGTGGTAAAGAAATTTGCACGTTTGACGAACGTTTGGACACACGCCCCTCACAAACCGAATCAACTCGCTAGAAGGTTCGTGGTTCTGAGAGGGAAGAATGCATGTTTGATGACGAACAGGAGATAGCTTCCTCTTACGGCCTTCAATTTTTTTTACGTATAACGTGCACTACTACAACTGTAATGTGAAATTTTGGAAAATTCTAGGGGTCATTTGTCCTTTTAAAGACATTTAAGTGATTTTCTAACTATTTAATGACCATAATTCAAATTTGAATTACATCTACATGCAACGAGTAACCAAAATGGTTTGAAAAATTATATCTGTGTACTTGTGTGCGAGTTAATGGCATGTGCAGTAAATTAGAAGGAATTTTCAAACATATTGGTCTCACGACATGGACACATGCATACGTATGCATGGAGTGACATGGCATTTTAATTCAAAAAAATAGAAAAATGATCAGAAAAACATGAAACCTTGCTTGATATAATGTCATGCCATCAAGATGATGTGGTAAAGAAATTTGCATCTTCGACAAAAGTTTGGACACACACCCCTCACAAACCGGAGCAACTCGCTAGAAGGTTTGTGGTTCCGAGAGGGAATAATTCATGTTTGGTGACGAATGGTAGATAGCTTCCTCTTACGGCCTTCAATTTTTTCCTACGTCTAACGTGCACTACTACAACTGTAATGTGAAATTTTGGAAAATTCTAGGGGTCATTTGACCTTTTAAAGACATTTAAGTGATTTTCTAACTATTTAATGACCGTAATTCAAATTTGAATTACATCTACATGCAACGACTAACCAAAATGGTTTGAAAATCATATTTGTGTACTTGTGTGCGAGTTAATTCCATGTGTAGTAAATTAGAAGGAATTTTCAAACATATTGGTCTCACGACATGGACAGATGCATACGTATGCATGGAGTGACATGGCATTTTAATCCAAAAAAATAGAAAAATGATTAGAAAAACATGAATACTTGCTTGATTTAATGTCATGCCACCAAGATGATGTGGTAAAGAAATTTGCATGTTCGACGAAAGTTTGGACACACACCCCTCACAAACCGGAGAAACTCGCTAGAAGGTTTGTGGTTCCTAGAGGGAACAATGCATGTTTGATGACGAATGGGAGATCGCTTCATCTTACGACCTTCAATTTTTTTCTACGTCTAACGTGCACTACTACAACTATAATGTGAAATTTTGGAAAATTCTAGGGGTCATTTGACCTTTTAAAGACATTTAAGTGATTTTCTAACTATTTAATGACCGTAATTCAAATTTGAATTACATCTACATGCAACGACTAACCAAAATGGTTTGAAAATCATATTTGTGTACTTGTGTGCGAGTTAATTCCATGTGTAGTAAATTAGAAGGAATTTTCAAACATATTGGTCTCACGACATGGACAGATGCATACGTATGCATGGAGTGACATGGCATTTTAATCCAAAAAAATAGAAAAATGATTAGAAAAACATGAAACCTTGCTTGATTTAATGTCATGCCACCAAGATGATGTGGTAAAGAAATTTGCATGTTCGACGAAAGTTTGGACACACACCCCTCACAAACCGGAGCAACTCGCTAGAAGGTTTGTGGTTCCTAGAGGGAACAATGCATGTTTGATGACGAATGGTAGATAGCTTCCTCTTACGGCCTTCAATTTTTTCCTACGTCTAACGTGCACTACTACAACTGTAATGTGAAATTTTGGAAAATTCTAGGGGTCATTTGACCTTTTAAAGAGATTTAAGTGATTTTCTAACTATTTAATGACCGTAATTCAAATTTGAATTACATCTACATGCAATGACTAACCAAAACGGTTTGAAAAATCATATTTGTGTACTTGTGTGCGAGTTAATTCCATGTGTAGTAAACTAGAAGGAATTTTCAAACATATTGGTCTCATGACATGGACACATGCATACGTATGCATGGAGTGACATGGCATTTTAATTCAAAAAAATAGAAAAATGATAAGAAACACATGAAACCTTGGTTGATGTAATGTCATGCCACCAAGATGATGTGGTAAAGAAATTGGCACGTTTGACGAACGTTTGGACACACGCCCCTCACAAAACGGAGCAACTCGCTAGAAGGTTCGTGGTTCCGAGAGGGAAGAATGCATGTTTGATGACGAACGGGAGATAGCTTCCTCTTACGGCCTTCAATTTTTTTCTATGTATAACGTGCACTACTACAACTGTAATGTGAAATTTTGGAAAATTCTAGGGGTCATATGTCCTTTTAAAGACATTTAAGTGATTTTCTAACTATTTAATGACCGTAATTCAAATTTGAATTACATCTACATGCAACGAGTAACCAAAATGGTTTGAAAAATTATATCTGTGTACTTGTGTGCGAGTTAATGCCATGTGCAGTAAATTAGAAGGAATTTTCAAACATATTGGTCTCACGACATGGACACATGCATACGTATGCATGGAGTGACATGGCATTTTAATTCAAAAAAATAGAAAAATGATCAGAAAAACATGAAACCTTGCTTGATTTAATGTCATGCCATCAAGATGATGTGGTAAAGAAATTTGCATGTTCGACGAAAGTTTGGACACACACCCCTCACAAACCGGAGCAACTCGCTAGAAGGTTTGTGGTTCCTAGAGGGAACAATGCATGTTTGATGACGAATGGGAGATAGCTTCCTCTTACGGCCTTCAATTTTTTTCTACGTCTAACGTGCACTACTACAACTGTAATGTGAAATTTTGGAAAATTTTAGGGGTCATTTGACCTTTTAAAGAGATTTAAGTGATTTTCTAACTATTTAATGACCGTAATTCAAATTTGAACTACATCTACATGCAATGACTAACCAAAACTGTTTGAAAAATCATATTTGTGTACTTGTGTGCAAGTTAATTCCATGTGTAGTAAACTAGAAGGAATTTTCAAACATATTAGTCTCATGACATGGACACATGCATACGTATGCATGGAGTGACATGGCATTTTAATTCAAAAAAACAGAAAAATGATAAGAAACACATGAAACCTTGGTTGATGTAATGTCATGCCACCAAGATGATGTGGTAAAGAAATTGGCACGTTTGACGAACGTTTGGACACACGCCCCTCACAAAACGGAGCAACTCGCTAGAAGGTTCGTGGTTCTGAGAGGGAAGAATGCATGTTTGATGACGAACGGGAGATAGCTTCCTCTTACGGCCTTCAATTTTTTTCTATGTATAACGTGCACTACTACAACTGTAATGTGAAATTTTGGAAAATTCTAGGGGTCATATGTCCTTTTAAAGACATTTAAGTGATTTTCTAACTATTTAATGACCGTAATTCAAATTTGAATTACATCTACATGCAACGAGTAACCAAAATGGTTTGAAAAATTATATCTGTGTACTTGTGTGCGAGTTAATGCCATGTGCAGTAAATTAGAAGGAATTTTCAAACATATTGGTCTCACGACATGGACACATGCATACGTATGCATGGAGTGACATGGCATTTTAATTCAAAAAAACAGAAAAATGATCAGAAAAACATGAAACCTTGCTTGATTTAATGTCATGCCTTCAAGATGATGTGGTAAAGAAATTTGCATGTTCGACGAAAGTTTGGACACACACCCCTCACAAACCGGAGCAACTCGCTAGAAGGTTTGTGGTTCCTAGAGGGAACAATGCATGTTTGATGACGAATGGGAGATCGCTTCCTCTTACGGCCTTCAATTTTTTTCTACGTCTAACGTGCACTACTACAACTGTAATGTGAAATTTTGGAAAATTCTAGGGGTCATTTGACCTTTTAAAGACATTTAAGTGATTTTCTAACTATTTAATGACCGTAATTCAAATTTGAATTACATCTACATGCAACGACTAACCAAAATGGTTTGAATATCATATTTGTGTACTTGTGTGCGAGTTAATTCCATGTGTAGTAAATTAGAAGGAATTTTCAAACATATTGGTCTCATGACATGGACAGATGCATACGTATGCATGGAGTGACATGGCATTTTAATCCAAAAAAATAGAAAAATGATTAGAAAAACATGAAACCTTGCTTGATTTAATGTCATGCCACCAAGATGATGTGGTAAAGAAATTTGCATGTTCGACGAAAGTTTGGACACACACCCCTCACAAACCGGAGCAAGTCGCTAGAAGGTTTGTGGTTCCGAGAGGGAGTAATTCATGTTTGATGACGAATGGTAGATAGCTTCCTCTTACGGCCTTCAATTTTTTTCTACGTCTAACGTGCACTACTACAACTGTAATGTGAAATTTTGGAAAATTCTAGGGGTCATTTAACCTTTTAAAGACATTTAAGTGATTTTCTAACTATTTAATGACCGTAATTCAAATTTGAATTACATCTACATGCAACGACTAATCAAAACGGTTTGAAAAATCATATTTGTGTACTTGTGTGCGAGTTAATTCCATGTGTAGTAAATTAGAAGGAATTTTCAAACATATTGTTCTCATGACATGGACACATGCATACGTATGCATGGAGTGACATGAGATTTTAATTCAAAAAATAGAAAAATGATCAAGAACACATGAAACCTTGGTTGATGTAATGTCATGCCACCAAGATGATGTGGTAAAAAATTGGCACGTTTGACGAACGTTTGGACACACACCCCTCACAAACCGGAGCAACTCGCTAGAAGGTTCGTGGTTTCGAGAGGGAAGAATGCATGTTTGATGACGAACGGGAGATAGATTCCTCTTACGGCCTTCAATTTTTTTCTACGTCTAACGTGCACTACTACAACTATAATTTGACCTTTGAAAGACATTTAAGTGATTTTCTAACTATTTAATGACCGTATTTCAAATTTGAATTACATCTACATGCAATGACTAACCAAAATGGTTTGAAAAATCATATTGGTGTACTTGTGTGTGAGTTAATTCTATGTGTAGTAAACTAGAAGGAATTTTCAAACATATTGGTCTCATGACATGGACACATGCATACGTATGCATGGAGTGACATGGCATTTTAATTCAAAAAAATAGAAAAATGGTCAGAAACACATGAAACCTTGGTTGATGTAATGTCATGCCACCAAGATGATGTGGTAAAGAAATTGGCATGTTTGACGAACGTTTGGACACACGGCCCTCACAAAACGGAGCAACTCGCTAGAAGTTCGTGGTTCCGAGAGGGAAGAATGCATGTTTGATGACGAACGGGAGATAGCTTCCTCTTACGGCCTTCAATTTTTTTTCTACGTATAACATGCACTACTACAACTGTAATGTGAAATTTTGGAAAATTCTAGGGGTCATTTGACCTTTTAAAGACATTTAAGTGATTTTCTAACTATTTAATGACCGTAATTCAAATTTGAATTACATCTACATGCAACGAGTAACCAAAATGGTTTGAAAAATTATATCTGTGTACTTGTGTGCGAGTTAATTCCATGTGCAGTAAATTAGAAGGAATTTTCAAACATATTGGTCTCACGACATGGACACATGCATACGTATGCATGGAGTGACATGGCATTTTAATTCAAAAAAATAGAAAAATGATCAGAAAAACATGAAACCTTGCTTGATTTAATGTCATGCCATCAAGATGATGTGGTAAAGAAATTTGCATGTTCGACGAAAGTTTGGACACACACCCCTCACAAACCGGAGCAACTCGCTAGAAGGTTTGTGGTTCCTAGAGGGAACAATGCATGTTTGATGACGAATGGGAGATAGCTTCCTCTTACGGCCTTCAATTTTTTTCTACGTCTAACGTGCACTACTACAACTGTAATGTGAAATTTTGGAAAATTCTAGGGGTCATTTGACCTTTTAAAGAGATTTAAGTGATTTTCTAACTATTTAATGACCGTAATTCAAATTTGAAGTACATCTACATGCAATGACTACCAAAACGGTTTGAAAAATCATATTTGTGTACTTTTGTGCGAGTTAATTCCATGTGTAGTAAACTAGAAGGAATTTTCAAACATATTAGTCTCATGACATGGACACATGCATACGTATGCATGGAGTGACATGGCATTTTAATTCAAAAAAATAGAAAAATGATAAGAAACACATGAAACCTTGGTTGATGTAATGTCATGCCACCAAGATGATGTGGTAAAGAAATTGGCACGTTTGACGAACGTTTGGACACACGCCCCTCACAAACCGGATCAACTCGCTAGAAGGTTCGTGGTTCTGAGAGGGAAGAATGCATGTTTGATGACGAACGGGAGATAGCTTCCTCTTACGGCCTTCAATTTTTTTTCTACGTATAACATGCACTACTACAACTGTAATGTGAAATTTTGGAAAATTCTAGGGGTCATTTGTCCTTTTAAAGACATTTAAGTGATTTTCTAACTATTTAATGACCATAATTCAAATTTGAATTACATCTACATGCAACGAGTAACCAAAATGGTTTGAAAAATTATATCTGTGTACTTGTGTGCGAGTTAATGCCATGTGCAGTAAATTAGAAGGAATTTTCAAACATATTGGTCTCACGACATGGACACATGCATACGTATGCATGGAGTGACATGACATTTTAATTCAAAAAAATAGAAAAATGATCAGAAAACCATGAAACCTTGCGTGATTTAATGTCATGCCATCAAGATGATGTGGTAAAGAAATTTGCATGTTCGACGAAAGTTTGGACACACACCCCTCACAAACCGGAGCAACTCGCTAGAAGGTTTGTGGTTCCTAGAGGGAACAATGCATGTTTGATGACGAATGGGAGATCGCTTCCTCTTACGGCCTTCAATTTTTTTCTACGTCAAACGTGCACTACTACAACTATAATGTGAAATTTTGGAAAATTCTAGGGGTCATTTGACCTTTTAAAGACATTTAAGTGATTTTCTAACTATTTAATGACCGTAATTCAAATTTGAATTACATCTACATGCAACGACTAACCAAAATGGTTTGAAAATCATATTTGTGTACTTGTGTGCGAGTTAATTCCATGTGTAGTAAATTAGAAGGAATTTTCAAACATATTGGTCTCACGACATGGACAGATGCATACGTATGCATGGAGTGACATGGCATTTTAATCCAAAAAAATAGAAAAATGATTAGAAAAACATGAAACCTTGCTTGATTTAATGTCATGCCACCAAGATGATGTGGTAAAGAAATTTGCATGTTCGACGAAAGTTTGGACACACACCCCTCACAAACCGGAGCAACTCGCTAGAAGGTTTGTGGTTCCTAGAGGGAACAATGCATGTTTGATGACGAATGGGAGATAGCTTCCTCTTACGGCCTTCAATTTTTTTTCTACGTCTAACGTGCACTACTACAACTGTAATGCGAAATTTTGGAAAATTCTAGGGGTCATTTGACCTTTTAAAGAGATTTAAGTGATTTTCTAACTATTTAATGACCGTAATTCAAATTTGAACTACATCTACATGCAATGACTAACCAAAACGGTTTGAAAAATCATATTTGTGTACTTGTGTGCGAGTTAATTCCATGTGTAGTAAACTAGAAGGAATTTTCAAACATATTAGTCTCATGACATGGACACATGCATACGTATGCATGGAGTGACATGGCATTTTAATTCAAAAAAATAGAAAAATGATAAGAAACACATGAAACCTTGGTTGATGTAATGTCATGCCACCAAGATGATGTGGTAAAGAAATTGGCACGTTTGACGAACGTTTGGACACACGCCCCTCAGAAAACGGAGCAACTCGCTAGAAGGTTCGTGGTTCTGAGAGGGAAGAATGCATGTTTGATGACGAACGGGAGATAGCTTCCTCTTACGGCCTTCAATTTTTTTCTATGTATAACGTGCACTACTACAACTGTAATGTGAAATTTTGGAAAATTCTAGGGGTCATATGTCCTATTAAAGACATTTAAGTGATTTTCTAACTATTTAATGACCGTAATTCAAATTTGAATTACATCTACATGCAACGAGTAACCAAAATGGTTTGAAAAATTATATCTGTGTACTTGTGTGCGAGTTAATGCCATGTGCAGTAAATTAGAAGGAATTTTCAAACATATTGGTCTCACGACATGGACACATGCATACGTATGCATGGAGTGACATGGCATTTTAATTCAAAAAAATAGAAAAATGATCAGAAAAACATGAAACCTTGCTTGATTTAATGTCATGCCATCAAGATGATGTGGTAAAGAAATTTGCATGTTCGACGAAAGTTTGGACACACACCCCTCACAAACCGGAGCAACTCGCTAGAAGGTTTGTGGTTCCTAGAGGGAACAATGCATGTTTGATGACGAATGGGAGATAGCTTCCTCTTACGGCCTTCAATTTTTTTCTACGTCTAACGTGCACTACTACAACTGTAATGTGAAATTTTGGAAAATTTTAGGGGTCATTTGACCTTTTAAAGAGATTTAAGTGATTTTCTAACTATTTAATGACCGTAATTCAAATTTGAACTACATCTACATGCAATGACTAACCAAAACTGTTTGAAAAATCATATTTGTGTACTTGTGTGCAAGTTAATTCCATGTGTAGTAAACTAGAAGGAATTTTCAAACATATTAGTCTCATGACATGGACACATGCATACGTATGCATGGAGTGACATGGCATTTTAATTCAAAAAAACAGAAAAATGATAAGAAACACATGAAACCTTGGTTGATGTAATGTCATGCCACCAAGATGATGTGGTAAAGAAATTGGCACGTTTGACGAACGTTTGGACACACGCCCCTCACAAAACGGAGCAACTCGCTAGAAGGTTCGTGGTTCTGAGAGGGAAGAATGCATGTTTGATGACGAACGGGAGATAGCTTCCTCTTACGGCCTTCAATTTTTTTCTATGTATAACGTGCACTACTACAACTGTAATGTGAAATTTTGGAAAATTCTAGGGGTCATATGTCCTTTTAAAGACATTTAAGTGATTTTCTAACTATTTAATGACCGTAATTCAAATTTGAATTACATCTACATGCAACGAGTAACCAAAATGGTTTGAAAAATTATATCTGTGTACTTGTGTGCGAGTTAATGCCATGTGCAGTAAATTAGAAGGAATTTTCAAACATATTGGTCTCACGACATGGACACATGCATACGTATGCATGGAGTGACATGGCATTTTAATTCAAAAAAATAGAAAAATGATCAGAAAAACATGAAACCTTGCTTGATTTAATGTCATGCCATCAAGATGATGTGGTAAAGAAATTTGCATGTTCGACGAAAGTTTGTACACACACCCCTCACAAACCGGAGCAACTCGCTAGAAGGTTTGTGGTTCCTAGAGGGAACAATGCATGTTTGATGACGAATGGGAGATAGCTTCCTCTTACGGCCTTCAATTTTTTTCTACGTCTAACGTGCACTACTACAACTGTAATGTGAAATTTTGGAAAATTCTAGGGGTCATTTGACCTTTTAAAGAGATTTAAGTGATTTTCTAACTATTTAATGACCGTAATTCAAATTTGAACTACATCTACATGCAATGACTAACCAAAACGGTTTGAAAAATCATATTTGTGTACTTGTGTGCGAGTTAATTCCATGTGTAGTAAACTAGAAGGAATTTTCAAACATATTAGTCTCATGACATGGACACATGCATACGTATGCATGGAGTGACATGGCATTTTAATTCAAAAAAATAGAAAAATGATAAGAAACACATGAAACCTTGGTTGATGTAATGTCATGCCACCAAGATGATGTGGTAAAGAAATTGGCACGTTTGACGAACGTTTGGACACACGCCCCTCACAAACCGGATCAACTCGCTAGAAGGTTCGTGGTTCTGAGAGGGAAGAATGCATGTTTGATGACGAACGGGAGATAGCTTCCTCTTACGGCCTTCAATTTTTTTTCTACGTATAACATGCACTACTACAACTGTAATGTGAAACTTTGGAAAATTCTAGGGGTCATTTGTCCTTTTAAAGACATTTAAGTGATTTTCTAACTATTTAATGACCATAATTCAAATTTGAATTACATTTACATGCAACGAGTAACCAAAATGGTTTGAAAAATTATATCTGTGTACTTGTGTGCGAGTTAATGCCATGTGCAGTAAATTAGAAGGAATTTTCAAACATATTGGTCTCACGACATGGACACATGCATACGTATGCATGGAGTGACATGACATTTTAATTCAAAAAAATAGAAAAATGATCAGAAAAACATGAAACCTTGCTTGATTTAATGTCATGCCATCAAGATGATGTGGTAAAGAAATTTGCATGTTCGACGAAAGTTTGGCCACACACCCCTCACAAACCGGAGCAACTCGCTAGAAGGTTTGTGGTTCCTAGAGGGAACAATGCATGTTTGATGACGAATGGGAGATCGCTTCCTCTTACGGCCTTCAATTTTTTTCTACGTCTAACGTGCACTACTACAACTATAATGTGAAATTTTGGAAAATTCTAGGGGTCATTTGACCTTTTAAAGACATTTAAGTGATTTTCTAACTATTTAATGACCGTAATTCAAATTTGAATTACATCTACATGCAACGACTAACCAAAATGGTTTGAAAATCATATTTGTGTACTTGTGTGCGAGTTAATTCCATGTGTAGTAAATTAGAAGGAATTTTCAAACATATTGGTCTCACGACATGGACAGATGCATACGTATGCATGGAGTGACATGGCATTTTAATCCAAAAATATAGAAAAATGATTAGAAAAACATGAAACCTTGCTTGATTTAATGTCATGCCACCAAGATGATGTGGTAATGAAATTTGCATGTTCGACGAAAGTTTGGACACACACCCCTCACAAACCGGAGCAACTCGCTACAAGGTTTGTGGTTCCTAGAGGGAACAATGCATGTTTGATGACGAATGGGAGATAGCTTCCTCTTACGGCCTTCAATTTTTTTTCTACGTCTAACGTGCACTACTACAACTGTAATGCGAAATTTTGGAAAATTCTAGGGGTCATTTGACCTTTTAAAGAGATTTAAGTGATTTTCTAACTATTTAATGACCGTAAACTACATCTACATGCAATGACTAACCAAAACGGTTTGAAAAATCATATTTGTGTACTTGTGTGCGAGTTAATTCCATGTGTAGTAAACTAGAAGGAATTTTCAAACATATTAGTCTCATGACGTGGACACATGCATACGTATGCATGGAGTGACATGGCATTTTAATTCAAAAAAATAGAAAAATGATAAGAAACACATGAAACCTTGGTTGATGTAATGTCATGCCACCAAGATGATGTGGTAAAGAAATTGGCACGTTTGACGAATGTTTGGACACACGCCCCCCACAAAACGGAGCAACTCGCTAGAAGGTTCGTGGTTCTGAGAGGGAAGAATGCATGTTTGATGACGAACGGTAGATAGCTTCCTCTTACGGCCTTCAATTTTTTTTCTACGTATAACGTGCACTACTACAACTGTAATGTGAAATTTTGGAAAATTCTAGGGGTCATTTGTCCTTTTAAAGACATTTAAGTGATTTTCTAACTATTTAATGACCGTAATTCAAATTTGAATTACATCTACATGCCATGAGTAACCAAAATGGTTTGAAAAATTATATCTGTGTACTTGTGTGCGAGTTAATGCCATGTGCAGTAAATTAGAAGGAATTTTCAAACATATTGGTCTCACGACATGGACACATGCATACGTATGCATGGAGTGACATGACATTTTAATTCAAAAAAATAGAAAAATGATCAGAAAAACATGAAACCTTGCTTGATTTAATGTCATGCCATCAAGATGATGTGGTAAAGAAATTTGCATGTTCGATGAAAGTTTGGACACACACCCCTCACAAACCGGAGCAACTCACTAGAAGGTTTGTGGTTCCTAGAGGGAACAATGCATGTTTGATGACGAATGGGAGATCGCTTCCTCTTACGGCCTTCAATTTTTTCTACGTCTAACGTGCACTACTACAACTGTAATTTGAAATTTTGGAAAATTCTAGGGGTCATTTGACCTTTTAAAGACATTTAAGTGATTTTCTAACTATTTAATGACCGTAATTCAAATTTGAATTACATCTACATGCAACGACTAACCAAAATGGTTTGAAAATCATATTTGTGTACTTGTGTGCGAGTTAATTCCATGTGTAGTAAATTAGAAGGAATTTTCAAACATATTGGTCTCACGACATGGACAGATGCATACGTATGCATGGAGTGACATGGCATTTTAATCCAAAAAAATAGAAAAATGATTAGAAAAACATGAATACTTGCTTGATATAATGTCATGCCACCAAGATGATGTGGTAAAGAAATTTGCATGTTCGACGAAAGTTTGGACACACACCCCTCACAAACCGGAGCAACTCGCTAGAAGGTTTGTGGTTCCTAGAGGGAACAATGCATGTTTGATGACGAATGGGAGATCGCTTCCTCTTACGGCCTTCAATTTTTTTCTACGTCTAACGTGCACTACTACAACTATAATGTGAAATTTTGGAAAATTCTAGGGGTCATTTGACCTTTTAAAGACATTTAAGTGATTTTCTAACTATTTAATGACCGTAATTCAAATTTGAATTACATCTACATGCAACGACTAACCAAAATGGTTTGAAAATCATATTTGTGTACTTGTGTGCGAGTTAATTCCATGTGTAGTAAATTAGAAGGAATTTTCAAACATATTGGTCTCACGACATGGACAGATGCATACGTATGCATGGAGTGACATGGCATTTTAATCCAAAAAAATAGAAAAATGATTAGAAAAACATGAAACCTTGCTTGATTTAATGTCATGCCACCAAGATGATGTGGTAAAGAAATTTGCATGTTCGACAAAAGTTTGGACACACACCCCTCACAAACCGGAGCAACTCGCTAGAAGGTTTGTGGTTCTGAGAGGGAACAATGCATGTTTGATGACGAATGGGAGATAGCTTCCTCTTACGGCCTTCAATTTTTTTTTCTACGTCTAACGTGCACTACTACAACTGTAATGCGAAATTTTGGAAAATTCTAGGGGTCATTTGACCTTTTAAAGAGATTTAAGTGATTTTCTAACTATTTAATGACCATAATTCAAATTTGAACTACATCTACATGCAATGACTAACCAAAACGGTTTGAAAAATCATATTTGTGTACTTGTGTGCGAGTTAATTCCATGTGTAGTAAACTAGAAGGAATTTTCAAACATATTAGTCTCATGACATGGACACATGCATACGTATGCATGGAGTGACATGGCATTTTAATTCAAAAAAATAGAAAAATGATAAGAAACACATGAAACCTTGGTTGATGTAATGTCATGCCACCAAGATGATGTGGTAAAGAAATTGGCACGTTTGATGAACGTTTGGACACACGCCCCTCACAAAACGGAGCAACTCGCTAGAAGGTTCGTGGTTCTGAGAGGGAAGAATGCATGTTTGATGACGAACGGTAGATAGCTTCCTCTTACGGCCTTCAATTTTTTTTCTACGTATAACGTGCACTACTACAACTGTAATGTGAAATTTTGGAAAATTCTAGGGGTCATTTGTCCTTTTAAAGACATTTAAGTGATTTTCTAACTATTTAATGACCGTAATTCAAATTTGAATTACATCTACATGCAACGAGTAACCAAAATGGTTTGAAAAATTATATCTGTGTACTTGTGCGCGAGTTAATGCCATGTGCAGTAAATTAGAAGGAATTTTCAAACATATTGGTCTCACGACATGGACACATGCATACGTATGCATGGAGTGACATGGCATTTTAATTCAAAAAAATAGAAAAATGATCAGAAAAACATGAAACCTTGCTTGATTTAATGTCATGCCATCAAGATGATGTGGTAAAGAAATTTGCATGTTCGACGAAAGTTTGGACACACACCCCTCACAAACCGGAGCAACTCACTAGAAGGTTTGTGGTTCCTAGAGGGAACAATGCATGTTTGATGACGAATGGGAGATCGCTTCCTCTTACGGCCTTCAATTTTTTTCTACGTCTAACGTGCACTACTACAACTGTAATGTGAAATTTTGGAAAATTTTAGGGGTCATTTGACCTTTTAAAGACATTTAAGTGATTTTCTAACTATTTAATGACCGTAATTCAAATTTGAATTACATCTACATGCAACGACTAACCAAAATGGTTTGAAAATCATATTTGTGTACTTGTGTGCGAGTTAATTCCATGTGTAGTAAATTAGAAGGAATTTTCAAACATATTGGTCTCACGACATGGACAGATGCATACGTATGCATGGAGTGACATGGCATTTTAATCCAAAAAAATAGAAAAATGATTAGAAAAACATGAATACTTGCTTGATTTAATGTCATGCCACCAAGATGATGTGGTAAAGAAATTTGCATGTTCGACGAAAGTTTGGACACACACCCCTCACAAACCGGAGCAACTCGCTAGAAGGTTTGTGGTTCCTAGAGGGAACAATGCATGTTTGATGACGAATGGGAGATAGCTTCCTCTTACGGCCTTCAATTTTTTCCTACGTCTAACGTGCACTACTACAACTGTAATGTGAAATTTTGGAAAATTCTAGGGGTCATTTGACCTTTTAAAGAGATTTAAGTGATTTTCTAACTATTTAATGACCGTAATTCAAATTTGAACTACATCTACATGCAATGACTAACCAAAACGGTTTGAAAAATCATATTTGTGTACTTGTGTGCAAGTTAATTCCATGTGTAGTAAACTAGAAGGAATTTTCAAACATATTAGTCTCATGACATGGACACATGCATACGTATGCATGGAGTGACATGGCATTTTAATTCAAAAAAACAGAAAAATGATAAGAAACACATGAAACCTTGGTCGATGTAATGTCATGCCACCAAGATGATGTGGTAAAGAAATTGGCACGTTTGACGAAAGTTTGGACACACGCCCCTCACAAAACGGAGCAACTCGCTAGAAGGTTCGTGGTTCTGAGAGGGAAGAATGCATGTTTGATGACGAACGGGAGATAGCTTCCTCTTACGGCCTTCAATTTTTTTCTATGTATAACGTGCACTACTACAACTGTAATGTGAAATTTTGGAAAATTCTAGGGGTCATATGTCCTTTTAAAGACATTTAAGTGATTTTCTAACTATTTAATGACCGTAATTCAAATTTGAATTACATCTACATGCAACGAGTAACCAAAATGGTTTGAAAAATTATATCTGTGTACTTGTGTGCGAGTTAATGCCATGTGCAGTAAATTAGAAGGAATTTTCAAACATATTGGTCTCACGACATGGACACATGCATACGTATGCATGGAGTGACATGGCATTTTAATTCAAAAAAATTGAAAAATGATCAGAAAAACATGAAACCTTCCTTGATTTAATGTCATGCCATCAAGATGATGTGGTAAAGAAATTTGCATGTTCGACGAAAGTTTGGACACACACCCCTCACAAACCGGAGCAACTCGCTAGAAGGTTTGTGGTTCCTAGAGGGAACAATGCATGTTTGATGACGAATGGGAGATAGCTTCCTCTTACGGCCTTCAATTTTTTTCTACGTCTAACGTGCACTACTACAACTGTAATGTGAAATTTTGGAAAATTCTAGGGGTCATTTGACCTTTTAAAGAGATTTAAGTGATTTTCTAACTATTTAATGACCGTAATTCAAATTTGAACTACATCTACATGCAATGACTACCAAAACGGTTTGAAAAATCATATTTGTGTACTTTTGTGCGAGTTAATTCCATGTGTAGTAAACTAGAAGGAATTTTCAAACATATTAGTCTCATGACATGGACACATGCATACGTATGCATGGAGTGACATGGCATTTTAATTCAAAAAAATAGAAAAATGATAAGAAACACATGAAACCTTGGTTGATGTAATGTCATGCCACCAAGATGATGTGGTAAAGAAATTGGCACGTTTGACGAACGTTTGGGCACACGCCCCTCACAAAACGGAGCAACTCGCTAGAAGGTTCGTGGTTCTGAGAGGGAAGAATGCATGTTTGATGACGAACGGGAGATAGCTTCCTCTTACGGCCTTCATTTTTTTTCTACGTATAACGTGCACTACTACAACTGTAATGTGAAATTTTGGAAAATTCTAGGGGTCATTTGTCCTTTTAAAGACATTTAAGTGATTTTCTAACTATTTAATGACCGTAATTCAAATTTGAATTACATCTACATGCAACGAGTAACCAAAATGGTTTGAAAAATTATATCTGTGTACTTGTGTGCGAGTTAATGCCATGTGCAGTAAATTAGAAGGAATTTTCAAACATATTGGTCTCACGACATGGACACATGCATACGTATGCATGGAGTGACATGGCATTTTAATTCAAAAAAACAGAAAAATGATCAGAAAAACATGAAACCTTGCTTGATTTAATGTCATGCCATCAAGATGATGTGGTAAAGAAATTTGCATGTTCGACGAAAGTTTGGACACACACCCCTCACAAACCGGAGCAACTCGCTAGAAGGTTTGTGGTTCCTAGAGGGAACAATGCATGTTTGATGACGAATGGGAGATCGCTTCCTCTTACGGCCTTCAATTTTTTTCTACGTCTAACGTGCACTACTACAACTGTAATGTGAAATTTTGGAAAATTCTAGGGGTCATTTGACCTTTTAAAGATATTTAAGTGATTTTCTAACTATTTAATGACCGTAATTCAAATTTGAATTACATCTACATGCAACGACTAACCAAAATGGTTTGAATATCATATTTGTGTACTTGTGTGCGAGTTAATTCCATGTGTAGTAAATTAGAAGGAATTTTCAAACATATTGGTCTCATGACATGGACAGATGCATACGTATGCATGGAGTGACATGGCATTTTAATCCAAAAAAAAGAAAAATGATTAGAAAAACATGAAACCTTGCTTGATTTAATGTCATGCCACCAAGATGATGTGGTAAAGAAATTTGCATGTTCGACGAAAGTTTGGACACACACCCCTCACAAACCGGAGCAAGTCGCTAGAAGGTTTGTGGTTCCGAGAGGGAATAATTCATGTTTGATGACGAATGGTAGATAGCTTCCTCTTACGGCCTTCAATTTTTTTCTACGTCTAACGTGCACTACTACAACTGTAATGTGAAATTTTGGAAAATTCTAGGGGTCATTTAACCTTTTAAAGACATTTAAGTGATTTTCTAACTATTTAATGACCGTAATTCAAATTTGAATTACATCTACATGCAACGACTAATCAAAACGGTTTGAAAAATCATATTTGTGTACTTGTGTGCGAGTTAATTCCATGTGTAGTAAATTAGAAGGAATTTTCAAACATATTGGTCTCATGACATGGACACATGCATACGTATGCATGGAGTGACATGACATTTTAATTCAAAAAATAGAAAAATGATCAAAAACACATGAAACCTTGGTTGATGTAATGTCATGCCACCAAGATGATGTGGTTAAAAATTGGCACGTTTGACGAACGTTTGGACACACACCCCTCACAAACCGGAGCAACTCGCTAGAAGGTTCGTGGTTTCGAGAGGGAAGAATGCATGTTTGATGACGAACGGGAGATAGCTTCCTCTTACGGCCTTCAATTTTTTTCTACATCTAACGTGCACTACTACAACTATAATTTGACCTTTGAAAGACATTTAAGTGATTTTCTAACTATTTAATGACCGTATTTCAAATTTGAATTACATCTACATGCAATGACTAACCAAAATGGTTTGAAAAATCATATTTGTGTACTTGTGTGTGAGTTAATTCTATGTGTAGTAAACTAGAAGGAATTTTCAAACATATTGGTCTCATGACATGGACACATGCATACGTATGCATGGAGTGACATGGCATTTTAATTCAAAAAAATAGAAAAATGGTCAGAAACACATGAAACCTTGGTTGATGTAATGTCATGCCACCAAGATGATGTGGTAAAGAAATTGGCATGTTTGACGAACGTTTGGACACACGGCCCTCACAAAACGGAGCAACTCGCTAGAAGTTCGTGGTTCTGAGAGGGAAGAATGCATGTTTGATGACGAACGGGAGATAGCTTCCTCTTACGGCCTTCAATTTTTTTTCTACGTATAACATGCACTACTACAACTCTAATGTGAAATTTTGGAAAATTCTAGGGGTCATTTGACCTTTTAAAGACATTTAAGTGATTTTCTAACTATTTAATGACCGTAATTCAAATTTGAATTACATCTACATGCAACGAGTAACCGAAATGGTTTGAAAAATTATATCTGTGTACTTGTGTGCGAGTTAATGCCATGTGCAGTAAATTAGAAGGAATTTTCAAACATATTGGTCTCATGACATGGACACATGCATACGTATGCATGGAGTGACATGGCATTTTAATTCAAAAAAATAGAAAAATGATCAGAAAAACATGAAACCTTGCTTGATTTAATGTCATGCCATCAAGATGATGTGGTAAAGAAATTTGCATGTTCGACGAAAGTTTGGACACACACCCCTCACAAACCGGAGCAACTCGCTAGAAGGTTTGTGGTTCCTAGAGGGAACAATGCATGTTTGATGACGAATGGGAGATAGCTTCCTCTTACGGCCTTCAATTTTTTTCTACGTCTAACGTGCACTACTACAATTGTAATGTGAAATTTTGGAAAATTCTAGGGGTCATTTGACCTTTTAAAGAGATTTAAGTGATTTTCTAACTATTTAATGACCGTAATTCAAATTTGAACTACATCTACATGCAATGACTACCAAAACGGTTTGAAAAATCATATTTGTGTACTTTTGTGCGAGTTAATTCCATGTGTAGTAAACTAGAAGGAATTTTCAAACATATTAGTCTCATGACATGGACACATGCATACGTATGCATGGAGTGACATGGCATTTTAATTCAAAAAAATAGAAAAATGATAAGAAACACATGAAACCTTGGTTGATGTAATGTCATGCCACCAAGATGATGTGGTAAAGAAATTGGCACATTTGACGAACGTTTGGGCACACGCCCCTCACAAAACGGAGCAACTCGCTAGAAGGTTCATGGTTCTGAGAGGGAAGAATGCATGTTTGATGACGAACGGGAGATAGCTTCCTCTTACGGCCTTCAATTTTTTTTCTACGTATAACATGCACTACTACAACTGTAATGTGAAATTTTGGAAAATTCTAGGGGTCATTTGTCCTTTTAAAGACATTTAAGTGATTTTCTAATTATTTAATGACCGTAATTCAAATTTGAATTACATCTACATGCAACGAGTAACCAAAATGGTTTGAAAAATTATATCTGTGTACTTGTGTGCGAGTTAATGCCATGTGCAGTAAATTAGAAGGAATTTTCAAACATATTGGTCTCACGACATGGACACATGCATACGTATGCATGGAGTGACATGGCATTTTAATTCAAAAAAAATAGAAAAATGATCAGAAAAACATGAAACCTTGCTTGATTTAATGTCATGCCATCAAGATGATGTGGTAAAGAAATTTGCATGTTCGACGAAAGTTTGGACACACACCCCTCACAAACTGGAGCAACTCGCTAGAAGGTTTGTGGTTCCTAGAGGGAACAATGCATGTTTGATGACGAATGGGAGATCGCTTCCTCTTACGGCCTTCAATTTTTTTCTACGTCTAACGTGCACTACTACAACTGTAATGTGAAATTTTGGAAAATTCTAGGGGTCATTTGACCTTTTAAAGACATTTAAGTGATTTTCTAACTATTTAATGACCGTAATTCAAATTTGAATTACATCTACATGCAATGACTAACCAAAATGGTTTGAATATCATATTTGTGTACTTGTGTGCGAGTTAATTCCATGTGTAGTAAATTAGAAGGAATTTTTAAACATATTGGTCTCATGACATGGACAGATGCATACGTATGCATGGAGTGACATGGCATTTTAATCCAAAAAAATAGAAAAATGATTAGAAAAACATGAAACCTTGCTTGATTTAATGTCATGCCACCAAGATGATGTGGTAAAGAAATTTGCATGTTCGACGAAAGTTTGGACACACACCCCTCACAAACCGGAGCAACTCGCTAGAAGGTTTGTGGTTCCGAGAGGGAATAATTCATGTTTGATGACGAATGGTAGATAGCTTCCTCTTATGGCCTTCAATTTTTTTCTACGTCTAACGTGCACTACTACAACTGTAATGTGAAATTTTGGAAAATTCTAGGGGTCATTTAACCTTTTAAAGACATTTAAGTGATTTTCTAACTATTTAATGACCGTAATTCAAATTTGAATTACATCTACATGCAACGACTAATCAAAATGGTTTGAAAAATCATATTTGTGTACTTGTGTGCGAGTTAATTCCATGTGTAGTAAATTAGAAGGAATTTTCAAACATATTGGTCTCATGACATGGACA
>NW_021188972.1:0-913 GCF_002162155.2 Triticum dicoccoides | reverse complement strand
CGTGGAAATCGCTCCGGGACCCCAAAACGATGAGTAATAATCCATGAAACGGGGCAGAGTCAGCCAAAACTGCGAGTGTGGATGGCCGACACATAAATGCACCCCAGGGATCGTCAATCATGGAAATCGCTCTAGGACCCCAAAACGGTGAGTAATAGTGCACGAAATGAACCAGAATTGGCCAAAATTGTGAGTGTTGATAACCGACATGTAAACGCACCCTGCGGTTCGTCAGTTGTGGAAATCACACCGGGGCCCCAAAACTAGGTAATAGTCACGAAACGGGACAGAATCGGCCAAAACTGCGAGTGTTGATGATCGACACGCAGACGCACCCCAGGGTTCGTCAATCGTGGAAATCAATCCAGGACCCCAAAACAGTGAGTAATAGACCAAGAGACGGGCCAAAAACGGCCAAAACTGTGAGTGTTGATGACCGACACGTAAGCGCACCTTTGGGTTCAACAACTATGGAAATCGCTTTGGGACCCCAAAATGGTGAGTAATAGTCCAAGAATCGGGCCAGAATCAGCACAAACTGCGTTTGTTGATGACCGACACGTAAGCGCACCTTAGGGTTCAACAACCATCGAAATCGCTTTGGGACACCAAAACAGTGAGTAATAGTCCATGAAACGGGCCAGAATCAGCCAAAATTGCGACTATTGACGACGTACACATAAACGCACCCCGGGGATTGTGAATGTGGAAATAGCGCTGGGACCCCATAATGGTGAGTAATAGTCCATGGAAGAGCCCAGAATCGAACAAAATTAGGATTGCTGGTGAGCGACACGTAAACGCACCCCGGGGTGCGTCAATCGTGGAAATCGCTCCGGGACCCCAAAACGATGAGTAATAATCCATGAAACGGGGCAGAGTCAGCCAAAACTGCGAGTGTGGATGACCGACA
>NW_021188971.1:0-1014 GCF_002162155.2 Triticum dicoccoides | reverse complement strand
AACTATTTCAAAATCTTGCCAAGGTATGTACTCATTGAAAATCTTATCAAGCGTCTTGATCTATCTCAATAGATCTTGATGCTTAATATGTAAGTAGCTTTTACTGAGGTCTTTTCCTTTTAAAGAACTCCTTTAAAACACTCCTTTATGCTTTGCAGAAAAATTCTACATCATTTCTGATCAACAATATGTCACTCACATATACTAATCAGAAAGGCTGTAGTGCTCCCACTCACTTTATTGTAAATACAGGCTTCTCAAAAAGTCTGTATAAAACCATATGCTTTGATCAACTCATCAAAGCGTATATTCCAACTCCGAGAGGCTTGCACCAGTCCATAGATGGATCGCTGGAGCTTGCACATTTTGTTAGTACCTTTAGGATTGACAAAACCTTCTGGTTGCATCATATACAACTCTTCTTTAATAAATCCATTAAGGAATGCAGTGATTTCATAAAATGCGGCAATTGCTAACATGATTCGGACAGACTTAAGCATAGATACGAGTGAGAAAATCTCATCGTAGTCAACACCTTGAACTTGTCGAAAACCTTTTTGTGACAATTCTAGCTTTGTAGATAGTAACACTACTATCAGCGTCCGTCTTCCTCTTGAAGATCCATTTATTCTCAATTGCTTGCTGATCATCGGGCAAGTCAACCAAAGTCCAAACTTTGTTCTCATACATGGATCATATCTCAGATTTCATGGCCTCAAACCATTTCGCGGAATCTGGGCTCATCATTGCTTCCTCATAGTTCGTAGGTTCATCATGGTCTAGTAACATGACTTCCAGAACATGATTACCGTACCACTCTGGTGCGGATCTTACTCTGGAAGACCTACGAGGTTTGGTAGTAACTTGATCTGAAGTTTGATGATCATCATCATTAACTTCCTCACTTATTGGTGTAGGAATCACTGGAACTGATTTCTGTGATGAACTACTTTCCAATAAGGGAGAAGGTATAATTACCTCATCAAGTTCTACTCTCCTCCCACTCACTTCTTT
>NW_021188970.1:0-1312 GCF_002162155.2 Triticum dicoccoides | reverse complement strand
TCCCCGAAGGATGGGTGAGTTGAACAGTCCTAGAGAAGCAATCAATTTGGGCATGATGAGCTGACATCCAGTCCATACCCAGAATGATATTAATATCTGAAGATTTAAGGGCTATCAAAGACGCAAGGAAAACAAGTCTGTCGACTTGGATCTCATTTCCATAACTTACCCTAGAGGTCTGCCATCTAGACCCAGGGGTAGAGATTTCCATAGTGGATGGCATGTCACAGAATGCAACGTTATGCAAACGAGCATAATTTTCAGATATAAAGGAATGAGAGGCTCCTGTATCGAAAAGGACAGATGCCGGGTGGCAATTAACAAGAAGCGTACCGAGAACGACGTTGGGATCCTCTTGAGCTTCTTCGGCAGAGACACAGTTGACATGGCCACGTGAAGCGGTGACCGGCTTGGCGTGGAATACTTTTCCTGTTGGCTTGCCACGGCCAACAGCTTTAGCAGATTGATTGGGGTTGGTCTGGGGGCATTCACGCATATAGTGACCAGATTCCCCACACTTGAAACAAGTCACGGAACTGGTACGTGGAGGAACATTATTGGTTGGACCCCCATAGGGCTTGGCTGGAGCAGACTGTTGTACAGGGCGAGGCGCCTGGAAAGATGGCCTCGGTGTGAACCTGGGTGGCAGGGCGGTGTTGGGCACCCACACGCGGCGCTTCTGAGGACCAGCACCGGATGAGGAACCCGTGTCACGTCCATGCTTGCGTGTTGCGTCATAGTCAGTTTGACCAGTTTCAGCACTGATGGCTTTGTTGACAAGTTTCGAAAAAGATGTGCACTCATGCAGACGGAGGTCGCGGCGAAGCTCAGGACTAAGGCCCTTACGGAACCTTGCTTGCTTCTTGGCGTCAGTAGAAACTTCCTCGGTTGCATATCGGGCGAGATTACCAAACTCCCTGCTATAGGCATCCACAGAAAGTCGGCCTTGGGTGAAACTGCAAAATTCTTCACGTTTACGGTCCATGAGACCCTCCGGAATGTGATGTTCACGGAAAGCCTCGCTGAATTCAGCCCAAGTAGTGACATGGCCCGCTGGGCGCATAGCTCCATAATTCTCCCACCATAGACTGGCGGGGCCTTCAAGATGATATGCAGCAAAGGTGACCTTGTCAGCCTCCGCTACCAGCGCGGAACGCAGTTTGTGAGAGATACTGCGAAGCCAGTCATCAGCGTCGAGAGGCTCGACGGAGTGGTGGAACGTGGGTGGATGCAATTTGATAAAATCACTGAGTGACACCACGTTAGCCCTCTGATGGTGTGCTGTATTCTGTTCAATACGCTCCAACAAACG
>NW_021188969.1:0-1085 GCF_002162155.2 Triticum dicoccoides | reverse complement strand
ATGTTTTTAATTCTGGTTTTGCCTACATGCTTTCTTTGCCTGTATCTACTTAGCTAATGTCTTCTTATAGATAGTAGCTGCTGAAGTGGTGATCAAAGTTGTTCACTATAAGGAAACAACCATGATAACAAAAGTGTATATTCCCTGACCTTTGACCTGAAGTACTTTTTCATTAGAAACTTGCAACAGCCAGGCATTGAAATTAGCAACAGCTTCGTACGTACTGAACTAATTTGCAGCAACACGTACTGAACTAAGTTAGGTTATGCTCATCGTTCCAACATGCTTAGTGATAACCACCTAGCAAGCTGATCAAACATGAAAAAATTGAAGTGCTACTGCTAATCGTACTATTCTGAATGTGAAAATCTATTTAATTGGCTCTTCTCTAATTGTACACTTGCATAAATCTCAGATCTTGCAAATTACAGTATAAAAATCATGCTTTGACTCCTATAGGGCCTTTTGCACTTTAATATGACTAATAATTTGTCTTAATATCACAGATTGTATTACTACCTTTCTAAGTGAATGACATTCAAGAAGATCATTAAATAAAACCAAGAAATCCTTCTGGTATTGGAGTGTAGAAAAGTTGAGACTATAAAACCAAAAGGTTATATTTACGTTTATTAGAGAAGGTTCTTTATTTTTTATAGGAAAACACAAAATGTTGCGATGTAGAGTCTAGGTGGTGGGCCTCCTTGATCCACTTGGTGGATGAGGGCGACTCCGGTCCTGGCACCCATAGTGCCAGTGATCCAAAAATCATAGGGCCTGGATATAGCTCTAGCAGACGTATGCGGCTTGCGCATCGAGCTTGGTCGTCTCGAGCATGGAGATAGGCGAGTTGTAGACCAAGAGCTGGTACAGAGATAGGCGAGTTGTAGACAAGAGCTGGTGGGCAGCAAGAAACGCATGCACACCAAAGAACAAATCTGAGTCACATGCCTACTTCTATTGGTTTCTACAAAGAGCGGCTAGCTTAGATCTTAGACCAGTCGGTCACTGTCGAGGTCGCCAAGGTGATCTTACAGCACCGCCGTGGGGATTTCTCATGATTTTATGTAGGCAAGCCGCAAGCG
>NW_021188968.1:0-1570 GCF_002162155.2 Triticum dicoccoides | reverse complement strand
CGAGGAGTTGAAGAGAAGGTTGCTGGTTGAACAAGAGAAAACTAGGCAGTGTGAGTTGTTGACAGGTAATGAACTTCCACCAATCAACACTGCACGCAGAGCTGCTCCACCAGGATATGGAAATGCAGCAATTCCTAAGGTTATATGAGTGCAAGGATCTCCAGCTGCTCCTACTAGGACAACTCGTACACCAGCTTTCTACCAGATACAACAACAGGGCAATAAGCTGCAGCGGGAAGATTATCCCGAAGCTTATGAGAAGGACAGGAGAGCTCAATTCCTTAAGTCAATGACCAAGGGCCCTAAGATGGAATTTCCCGGGTTTGATGGAGCAAACCCTGGGGGCTGGATACGTCAAGCTGAGAAGTATTTTCAAATGGCAGGGGCACCACCAGAATACAAGGTTTCACTAGCACAGATGTATTTTGTGGGCAGGGCAGATGTATGGCTCAGAAGGGCAGGAATTCTCAAGAAACAGTACGCTTGGACACAATTCTGTGAGGAAATTTTGCACAGATTTTCTGCTTCCAGCACTTATGATTTGGTTGACAGATTTAATGCTTTCAAGCAAAATAATTTGTCCATTGCTGAATATACTGATCAGTTTGAGGAACTAATGGCTGAAGTTCAGGAAGATAATCCAAATTTTACTAAAATGTGGTTTGTTAAGTGCTATGTCAATGGGATGAGGGCCACTATTAAGTTCCAACTTCGGCCACTCAGACCAGAAACACTCACATATGCTTATTGGTTGGCTATGGACATTGAGCAAGCAACTACTGCAAGAAAACCCTATCCTCCTCTCACAACTGATAAAAGCAAGTATACATTTCAGCATTACAAAGAACAAGGAACAACTGCAGAAAAGAGCACAGATAACAAGGATCCTCATGTTATACAAAGAGCAAGAGAATCGGGTAAATGTTGGAGGTGTGGAGATGTATGGTTTCATGGCCATAAGTGCAAGCAGGCTCCAGTAATTAATCTGCTCACTGGGGAAGAACCAAATGACTCATCTACTGAACAAGAGGAGGTAACTAAAACAGACCAGTCAGATCAGCAACCTGCAGATGAAAACTGCATGCAGATCTCTTTGCAAGCTATGAGCACTAGTAGGGTCAGTACTTTATCTGTATTGGTTACTATTGGGGACAAACAAGCAGTGGCTTTAGTTGATTCAGGAAGTAATTCTACATTCATGAACCTCAAATTTGCTTTGACAACACACTGTTCTATAGAGCCGTTGCTGTTTCCAGTGGTCTACAGCTCAGGATTTGGCATTTCAGCAATTAAAAAAAGCAATGACTTCTGCTCCTGTTTTGGCCCTGCCAAATTTCACTCTGCCTTCTGTCTTAGAAACTGATGCATCTGGTCAGGGTATTGGGGTTGTTCTCATGCAGCAAGGGAAACCTATTGCTTACTATAGCGCAGTGTTCTGTCCCACAAACTGGTTGTTGTCTACTTATGAAAAGGAAGCACTGGGCACTGGCTATCATTGCAGCTTTGAAAAAGTGGAGACATTACTTAGTGGGCATTAACTGATTATCAGAACAGATCATCAAAGTCTAAA
>NW_021188967.1:31057-131683 GCF_002162155.2 Triticum dicoccoides | reverse complement strand
GGAACGGGCCAGAATTGGCCAAAACTACTAGTATTGATGACCGACACGTAAACGCACCTTACGGTTCGACAACTATGGAAATCCCTTCGGGACCCCTAAATGGTGAGTAATAGCCCACGGATCGCGTCAGAATTGGCCAAAACTATGAGTGTTGACGACAGACACGCAAACGCACTCCGGGGATTGTCAATCGTGGAAATCGCTCTGGGACGCCAAAACGATGAGTAATAATGCACGAAACGGATGAGAATTGGCCAAAATTGTGAGTGTTTATGACCGACACGTAAACGCACCCCGGAGTTCGTTAATCGTGGAAATCACTCCGGGACCCTAAAACTAAGTAATAATGCAAGAAATGGGCCAAAATCGGCCCAAAGTTCGCTTGTTGATGATCGACACGTAAGCGCACCATGGGGTTAAACAACCGTGGAAATCACTTTGGGGCCCCAAAACGGTGAGTAATAGTCCACAAAACGGGCCAGAATCGGCCAAAACTGTGAGTGTTGATGACCGACACGTAAATGCACCTTAGGGTTCAACCATTATGGAATCGCTTCGGGCCCCCGAAATGATGAGTTATAGTCCACGAATCGCGTTAGAATTGGCCAAAACTGTGAGTGTTGACGACAGAGACGCAAACGCACCCCGGGGTTTGTTAATCGTGGAAATCGCTCTGGGACGCCAAAACGGTGAGTAATAGTGCATAAAACGGACCAGAAATTGGCCAAAATGCCGAGTGTCATTAACCGACACGTAAACGCACCACGGGGTTCGTAAATCGTGGAAATCACTCCAGGACCCCCAAAACTAAGTAGTACTCTAAGAAACGGGCCAGAATCGGCCAAAACTGCGAGTGTTGATGACCGACACATAAACGCACCACGGTGTTCGTCAATCATGGAAATCATGCCGGGAGCCAAAAACAGAGTAATTGTCCAAGAAACGGGCCAGAATCGGCCAAAACGGCGAGAGTTAATGACCGACACATAAATGCACCCTACAGTTCGTTAACCGTGGAAATCACTCCAGGGCCCCAAAACAGTGAGTAATAGTCCATGAAACGGGCCAGAATCAGCCAAAACTGTGAGTGTTGATGACTGACACGTAAGCGCGCCTTGGGGTTCAACAACTTTGGAAATCACTTCAGTACCAGAAAACGGTGACTAATAGTCCACAAAACGCGTTAGAATTGGCCAAAATTGTGAGTGTTCATAACCGACACGTAAGCGCACTCGGGGGTTCGTTAATCGTGGAAATCATTCTGCGGCCCCAAAACAGTGAGTAATAGTCCACGCAACGGGCCAGAACTGGCCAAAACTACTAGTATTGATGACCGACATGTGAACGCACCCCGCGGTTCGTTAATCGTGGAAATCACTCCGGGGCCCCAAAACAATGAGTGTTGATGACCGACACGTAAACGCACCTCAGGGTTCAACAACTATGGAAATCGCTTCGGGACCCCTAAATGGTGAGTAATAGCCCACGAATCGCGTCAGAATTGGCCAAAACTATGAGTGTTGACGACAGACACGCAAACGCACTACGGGGATTGTCAATCGTGGAAATTGCTCTGGGACGCCAAAACGGTGAGTAATAATGCACGAAACGGATGAGAATTGGCCAAAATTGTGAGTGTTTATGACCGACACGTAAAGGCACACCGGAGTTCGTCAATCGTGGAAATCACTCCGGGACCCTAAAACTCAGAAATAATGCAAGAAATGGGCCAAAATCGGCCCAAAGTGCGCTTGTTGATGATCAACACGTAAGCGCACCATGGGGTTAAACAACTGTGGAATCACTTTGGGGACCAAAACAGTGAGTAATAGTCCACGAAACGGGCCAGAATCGGCCAAAACTGTGAGTGTTGATGACCGACACGTAAACGCACCTTAGGGTTCAACCACTATGGAATCGCTTCGGGGCCCCTAAATGATGAGTAATAGTCCACAAATCGCGTCAGAATTGGCCAAAACTGTAAGTGTTGACGACAGAGACGCAAACGCACCCCGGGGTTTGTAAATCGTGGAAATCGCTCTGGGACGCCAAAACGCTGAGTAATAGTGCAGGAAACGGACCAGAAATTGGCCAAAATTGTGAGTGTCATTAACCGACACGTAAACGCACCACGGGGTTCGTAAATCGTGGAAATCAGTCCGGGACCCCCAAAACTAAGTAGTACTCTAAGAAACGGGCCAGAATCGGCCAAAACTGCGAGTGTTGATGACCGACACATAAACGCACCACGGTGTTCGTCAATCATGGAAATCATGCCGGGAGCCAAAAACAGAGTAATTATCCAAGAAACGGGCCAGAATCGGCCAAAACGGCGAGAGTTGATGACCGACACATAAATGCACCCTACAGTTTGTTAACCGTGGAAATCACTCCAGGGCCCCAAAACAGTGAGTAATAGTCCATGAAACGGGCCAGAATCAGCCAAAACTGTGAGTGTTGATGACTGACACGTAAGCGCGCCTTGGGGTTCAACAACTTTGGAAATCACTTCAGGACCAGAAAACGGTGACTAATAGTCCACAAAACGCATTAGAATTGGCCAAAACCGTGAGTGTTCATAACCGACACGTAAGCGCACCCGGGGGTTCGTTAATCGTGGAAATCATTCCGGGCCCCAAAAAAGTGAGTAATAGTCCACGGAACGGGCCAGAATTGGCCAAAACTACTAGTATTGATGACCGACACGTAAACGCACCTTACGGTTCGACAACTATGGAAATCCCTTCGGGACCCCTAAATGGTGAGTAATAGCCCACGGATCGCGTCAGAATTGGCCAAAACTGTGAGTGTTGACGACAGACACGCAAACGCACTCCGGGGATTGTCAATCGTGGAAATCGCTCTGGGATGCCAAAACGATGAGTAATAATGCACGAAACGGATGAGAATTGGCCAAAATTGTGAGTGTTTATGACCGACACGTAAACGCACCCCGGAGTTCGTTAATCGTGGAAATCACTCCGGGACCCTAAAACTAAGTAATAATGCAAGAAATGGGCCAAAATCGGCCCAAAGTTCGCTTGTTGATGATCGACACGTAAGCGCACCATGGGGTTAAACAACCGTGGAAATCACTTTGGGGCCCCAAAACGGTGAGTAATAGTCCACGAAACGGGCCAGAATCGGCCAAAACTGTGAGTGTTGATGACCGACACGTAAACGCACCTTAGGGTTCAACCATTATGGAATCGCTTCGGGCCCCCGAAATGATGAGTAATAGTCCACGAATCGCGTTAGAATTGGCCAAAACTGTGAGTGTTGACGACAGAGACGCAAACGCACCCCGGGGTTTGTTAATCGTGGAAATCGCTCTAGGACGCCAAAACGGTGAGTAATAGTGCACAAAACGGACCAGAAAATGGCCAAAATTCCGAGTGTCATTAACCGACACGTAAACGCACCACGGGGTTCGTAAATCGTGGAAATCACTCCGGGACCCCCAAAACTAAGTAGTACTCTAAGAAACGGGCCAGAATCGGCCAAAACTGCGAGTGTTGATGACCGACACATAAACGCACCACGGTGTTCGTCAATCATGGAAATCATGCCGGGAGCCAAAAATAGAGTAATTGTCCAAGAAACGGGCCAGAATCGGCCAAAACGGCGAGAGTTGATGACCGACACATAAATGCACCCTACAGTTCGTTAACCGTGGAAATCACTCCAGGGCCCCAAAACAGTGAGTAATAGTCCATGAAACGGGCCAGAATCAGCCAAAACTGTGATTGTTGATGACTGACACGTAAGCGCGCCTTGGGGTTCAACAACTTTGGAAGTCACTTCAGGACCAGAAAACGGTGACTAATAGTCCACAAAACGCATTAGAATTGGCCAAAACCGTGAGTGTTCATAACCGACACGTAAGCGCACCCGGGGGTTCGTTAATCGTGGAAATCATTCCGGGCCCCAAAAAAGTGAGTAATAGTCCATGGAACGGGCCAGAATTGGCCAAAACTACTAGTATTGATGACCGACACGTAAACGCACCTTACGGTTCGACAACTATGGAAATCCCTTCGGGACCCCTAAATGGTGAGTAATAGCCCACGGATCGCGTCAGAATTGGCCAAAACTATGAGTGTTGACGACAGACACGCAAACGCACTCCGGGGATTGTCAATCGTGGAAATCGCTCTGGGACGCCAAAACGATGAGTAATAATGCACGAAACGGATGAGAATTGGCCAAAATTGTGAGTGTTTATGACCGACACGTAAACGCACCCCGGAGTTCGTTAATCGTGGAAATCACTCCGGGACCCTAAAACTAAGTAATAATGCAAGAAATGGGCCAAAATCGGCCCAAAGTTCTCTTGTTGATGATCGACACGTAAGGGCACCATGGGGTTAAACAACCGTGGAAATCACTTTGGGGCCCCAAAACGGTGAGTAATAGTCCACATAACGGGCCAGAATCGGCCAAAACTGTGAGTGTTGATGACCGACACGTAAACGCACCTAAGGGTTCAACCATTATGGAATCGCTTCGGGCCCCCGAAATGATGAGTAATAGTCCACGAATCGCGTTAGAATTGGCCAAAACTGTGAGTGTTGACGACAGAGACGCAAACGCACCCCGGGGTTTGTTAATCGTGGAAATCGCTCTGGGACGCCAAAACGGTGAGTAATAGTGCACAAAACGGACCAGAAAATGGCCAAAATTCCGAGTGTCATTAACCGACACGTAAACGCACCACGGGGTTCGTAAATCGTGGAAATCACTCCGGGACCCCCAAAACTAAGTAGTACTCTAAGAAACGGGCCAGAATCGGCCAAAACTGCGAGTGTTGATGACCGACACATAAACGCACCACGGTGTTCGTCAATCATGGAAATCATGCCGGGAGCCAAAAACAGAGTAATTGTCCAAGAAACGGGCCAGAATCGGCCAAAACGGCGAGAGTTGATGACCGACACATAAATGCACCCTACAGTTCGTTAACCGTGGAAATCACTCCAGGTCCCCAAAACAGTGAGTAATAGTCCATGAAACGGGCCAGAATCAGCCAAAACTGTGAGTGTTGATGACTGACACGTAAGCGCGCCTTGGGGTTCAACAACTTTGGAAATCACTTCAGGACCAGAAAACGGTGACTAATAGTCCACAAAACGCATTAGAATTGGCCAAAACCGTGAGTGTTCATAACCGACACGTAAGCGCACCCGGGGGTTCGTTAATCGTGGAAATCATTCCGGGCCCCAAAAAAGTGAGTAATAGTCCACGGAACGGGCCAGAATTGGCCAAAACTACTAGTATTGATGACCGACACGTAAACGCACCTTACGGTTCGACAACTATGGAAATCCCTTCGGGACCCCTAAATTGTGAGTAATAGCCCACGGATCGCGTCAGAATTGGCCAAAACTATGAGTGTTGACGACAGACACGCAAACGCACTCCGGGGATTGTCAATCGTGGAAATCGCTCTGGGACGCCAAAACGATGAGTAATAATGCACGAAACGGATGAGAATTGGCCAAAATTGTGAGTGTTTATGACCGACACGTAAACGCACCCCGGAGTTCGTTAATCGTGGAAATCACTCCGGGACCCTAAAACTAAGTAATAATGCAAGAAATGGGCCAAAATCGGCCCAAAGTTCGCTTGTTGATGATCGACACGTAAGCGCACCATGGGGTTAAACAACCGTGGAAATCACTTTGGGGCCCCAAAACGGTGAGTAATAGTCCACGAAACGGGCCAGAATCGGCCAAAACTGTGAGTGTTGATGACCGACACGTAAACGCACCTTAGGGTTCAACCATTATGGAATCGCTTCGGGCCCCCGAAATGATGAGTAATAGTCCACGAATCGCGTTAGAATTGGCCAAAACTGTGAGTGTTGACGACAGAGACGCAAACGCACCCCGGGGTTTGTTAATCGTGGAAATCGCTCTGGGACGCCAAAACGGTGAGTAATAGTGCACAAAAAGGACCAGAAAATGGCCAAAATTCCGAGTGTCATTAACCGACACGTAAACGCACCACGGGGTTCGTAAATCGTGGAAATCACTCCGGGACCCCCAAAACTAAGTAGTACTCTAAGAAACGGGCCAGAATCGGCCAAAACTGCGAGTGTTGATGACCGACACATAAACGCACCACGGTGTTCGTCAATCATGGAAATCATGCCGGGAGCCAAAAACAGAGTAATTGTCCAAGAAACGGGCCAGAATCGGCCAAAACGGCGAGAGTTGATGACCGACACATAAATGCACCCTACAGTTCGTTAACCGTGGAAATCACTCCAGGGCCCCAAAACAGTGAGTAATAGTCCATGAAACGGGCCAGAATCAGCCAAAACTGTGAGTGTTGATGACTGACACGTAAGCGCGCCTTGGGGTTCAACAACTTTGGAAATCACTTCAGTACCAGAAAACGGTGACTAATAGTCCACAAAACGCGTTAGAATTGGCCAAAATTGTGAGTGTTCATAACCGACACGTAAGCGCACTCGGGGGTTCGTTAATCGTGGAAATCATTCTGCGGCCCCAAAACAGTGAGTAATAGTCCACGCAACGGGCCAGAACTGGCCAAAACTACTAGTATTGATGACCGACATGTGAACGCACGCCGCGGTTCGTTAATCGTGGAAATCACTCCGGGGCCCCAAAACAATGAGTGTTGATGACCGACACGTAAACGCACCTCAGGGTTCAACAACTATGGAAATCGCTTCGGGACCCCTAAATGGTGAGTAATAGCCCACGAATCGCGTCAGAATTGGCCAAAACTATGAGTGTTGACGACAGACACGCAAACGCACTACGGGGATTGTCAATCGTGGAAATTGCTCTGGGACGCCAAAACGGTGAGTAATAATGCACGAAACGGATGAGAATTGGCCAAAATTGTGAGTGTTTATGACCGACACGTAAACGCACACCGGAGTTCGTCAATCGTGGAAATCACTCCGGGACCCTAAAACTCAGAAATAATGCAAGAAATGGGCCAAAATCGGCCCAAAGTGCGCTTGTTGATGATCAACACGTAAGCGCACCATGGGGTTAAACAACCGTGGAATCACTTTGGGGACCAAAACAGTGAGTAATAGTCCACGAAACGGGCCAGAATCGGCCAAAACTGTGAGTGTTGATGACCGACACGTAAACGCACCTTAGGGTTCAACCACTATGGAATCGCTTCGGGGCCCCTAAATGATGAGTAATAGTCCACAAATCGCGTCAGAATTGGCCAAAACTGTAAGTGTTGACGACAGAGACGCAAACGCACCCCGGGGTTTGTAAATCGTGGAAATCGCTCTGGGACGCCAAAACGCTGAGTAATAGTGCAGGAAACGGACCAGAAATTGGCCAAAATTGTGAGTGTCATTAACCGACACGTAAACGCACCACGGGGTTCGTAAATCGTGGAAATCAGTCCGGGACCCCCAAAACTAAGTAGTACTCTAAGAAACGGGCCAGAATCGGCCAAAACTGCGAGTGTTGATGACCGACACATAAACGCACCCCGGTGTTCGCCAATCATGGAAATCACGCCGGGACCCAAAAACAGAGTAATTGTCCAAGAAACGGGCCAGAATCGTCCAAAATGGCGAGAGTTGATGACCGACACATAAATGCACCCTGCGGTTCGTTAACCGTGGAAATCACTCCAGGGCCCCAAAACAGTGAGTAATAGTCCATGAAACGGGCCAGAATCAGCCAAAACTGTGAGTGTTGATGACTGACACGTAAGCGCGCCTTGGGGTTCAACAACTTTGGAAATCACTTCAGGACCAGAAAACGGTGACTAATAGTCCACAAAACGCATTAGAATTGGCCAAAACCGTGAGTGTTCATAACCGACACGTAAGCGCACCCGGGGGTTCGTTAATCGTGGAAATCATTCCGGGCCCCAAAAAAGTGAGTAATAGTCCACGGAACGGGCCAGAATTGGCCAAAACTACTAGTATTGATGACCGACACGTAAACGCACCTTACGGTTCGACAACTATGGAAATCCCTTCGGGACCCCTAAATGGTGAGTAATAGCCCACAGATCGCGTCAGAATTGGCCAAAACTATGAGTGTTGACGACAGACACGCAAACGCACTCCGGGGATTGTCAATCGTGGAAATCGCTCTGGGACGCCAAAACGATGAGTAATAATGCACGAAACGGATGAGAATTGGCCAAAATTGTGAGTGTTTATGACCGACACGTAAACGCACCCCGGAGTTCGTTAATCGTGGAAATCACTCCGGGACCCTAAAACTAAGTAATAATGCAAGAAATGGGCCAAAATCGGCCCAAAGTTCGCTTGTTGATGATCGACACGTAAGCGCACCATGGGGTTAAACAACCGTGGAAATCACTTTGGGGCCCCAAAACGGTGAGTAATAGTCCACGAAACGGGCCAGAATCGGCCAAAACTGTGAGTGTTGATGACCGACACGTAAACGCACCTTAGGGTTCAACCATTATGGAATCGCTTCGGGCCCCCGAAATGATGAGTAATAGTCCACGAATCGCGTTAGAATTGGCCAAAACTGTGAGTGTTGACGACAGAGACGCAAACGCACCCCGGGGTTTGTTAATCGTGGAAATCGCTCTGGGACGCCAAAACGGTGAGTAATAGTGCACAAAACGGACCAGAAAATGGCCAAAATTCCGAGTGTCATTAACCGACACGTAAACGCACCACGGGGTTCGTAAATCGTGGAAATCACTCCAGGACCCCCAAAACTAAGTAGTACTCTAAGAAACGGGCCAGAATCGGCCAAAACTGCGAGTGTTGATGACCGACACATAAACGCACCACGGTGTTCGTCAATCATGGAAATCATGCCGGGAGCCAAAAACAGAGTAATTGTCCAAGAAACGGGCCAGAATCGGCCAAAACGGCGAGAGTTGATGACCGACACATAAATGCACCCTACAGTTCGTTAACCGTGGAAATCACTCCAGGGCCCCAAAACAGTGAGTAATAGTCCATGAAACGGGCCAGAATCAGCCAAAACTGTGAGTGTTGATGACTGACACGTAAGCGCGCCTTGGGGTTCAACAACTTTGGAAATCACTTCAGTACCAGAAAACGGTGACTAATAGTCCACAAAACGCGTTAGAATTGGCCAAAATTGTGAGTGTTCATAACCGACACGTAAGCGCACTCGGGGGTTCGTTAATCGTGGAAATCATTCTGCGGCCCCAAAACAGTGAGTAATAGTCCACGCAACGGGCCAGAACTGGCCAAAACTACTAGTATTGATGACCGACATGTGAACGCACCCCGCGGTTCGTTAATCGTGGAAATCACTCCGGGGCCCCAAAACAATGAGTGTTGATGACCGACACGTAAACGCACCTCAGGGTTCAACAACTATGGAAATCGCTTCGGGACCCCTAAATGGTGAGTAATAGCCCACGAATCGCGTCAGAATTGGCCAAAACTATGAGTGTTGACGACAGACACGCAAACGCACTACGGGGATTGTCAATCGTGGAAATTGCTCTGGGACGCCAAAACGGTGAGTAATAATGCACGAAACGGATGAGAATTGGCCAAAATTGTGAGTGTTTATGACCGACACGTAAAGGCACACCGGAGTTCGTCAATCGTGGAAATCACTCCGGGACCCTAAAACTCAGAAATAATGCAAGAAATGGGCCAAAATCGGCCCAAAGTGCGCTTGTTGATGATCAACACGTAAGCGCACCATGGGGTTAAACAACTGTGGAATCACTTTGGGGACCAAAACAGTGAGTAATAGTCCACGAAACGGGCCAGAATCGGCCAAAACTGTGAGTGTTGATGACCGACACGTAAACGCACCTTAGGGTTCAACCACTATGGAATCGCTTCGGGGCCCCTAAATGATGAGTAATAGTCCACAAATCGCGTCAGAATTGGCCAAAACTGTAAGTGTTGACGACAGAGACGCAAACGCACCCCGGGGTTTGTAAATCGTGGAAATCGCTCTGGGACGCCAAAACGCTGAGTAATAGTGCAGGAAACGGACCAGAAATTGGCCAAAATTGTGAGTGTCATTAACCGACACGTAAACGCACCACGGGGTTCGTAAATCGTGGAAATCAGTCCGGGACCCCCAAAACTAAGTAGTACTCTAAGAAACGGGCCAGAATCGGCCAAAACTGCGAGTGTTGATGACCGACACATAAACGCACCAAGGTGTTCATCAATCATGGAAATCACGCCGGGACCCAAAAACAAAGTAATTGTCCAAGAAACGGGCCAGAATCGTCCAAAACGGCGAGAGTTGATGACCGACACATAAATGCACCCTGCGGTTCGTTAACCGTGGAAATCACTCCAGGGCCCCAAAACAGTGAGTAATAGTCCATGAAACGGGCCAGAATCAGCCAAAACTGTGAGTGTTGATGACTGACATGTAAGCGCGCCTTGGGGTTCAACAACTTTGGAAATCACTTCAGTACCAGAAAACGGTGACTAATAGTCCACAAAACGCATTAGAATTGGCCAAAATTGTGAGTGTTCATAACCGACACGTAAGCGCACTCGGGGGTTCGTTAATCGTGGAAATCATTCTGCGGCCCCAAAACAGTGAGTAATAGTCCACGCAACGGGCCAGAACTGGCCAAACCTACTAGTATTGATGACCGACATGTGAACGCACCCCGCGGTTCGTTAATCGTGGAAATCACTCCGGGGCCCCAAAACAGTGAGTGTTGATGACCGACACGTAAACGCACCTCAGGGTTCAACAACTATGGAAATCGCTTCGGGACCCCTAAATGGTGAGTAATAGCCCACGAATCGCGTCAGAATTGGCCAAAACTATGAGTGTTGACGACAGACTCGCAAACGCACTACGGGGATTGTCAATCGTGGAAATTGCTCTGGGACGCCAAAACGGTGAGTAATAATGCACGAAACGGATGAGAATTGGCCAAAATTGTGAGTGTTTATGACCGACATGTAAACGCACCCCAGAGTTCGTCAATCGTGGAAATCACTCCGGGACCCTAAAACTAAGAAATAATGCAAGAAATGGGCCAAAATCGGCCCAAAGTGCGCTTGTTGATGATCAACACGTAAGCGCACCATGGGGTTAAACAACCGTGGAATCACTTTGGGGCCCAAAACAATGAGTAATAGTCCACGAAACGGGCCAGAATCGGCCAAAACTGTGAGTGTTGATGACCGACACGTAAACGCACCTTAGGGTTCAACCACTATGGAATCGCTTCGGGGCCCCTAAATGATGAGTAATAGTCCACAAATCGCGTCAGAATTGGCCAAAACTGTAAGTGTTGACGACAGAGACGCAAACGCACCCCGGGGTTTGTAAATCGTGGAAATCGCTCTGGGACGCCAAAACGCTGAGTAATAGTGCAGGAAACGGACCAGAAATTGGCCAAAATTGTGAGTGTCATTAACCGACACGTAAACGCACCACGGGGTTCGTAAATCGTGGAAATCAGTCCGGGACCCCCAAAACTAAGTAGTACTCTAAGAAACGGGCCAGAATCGTCCAAAACAGCGAGAGTTGATGACCGACACATAAATGCACCCTGCGGTTCGTTAACCGTGGAAATCACTCCAGGGCCCCAAAACAGTGAGTAATAGTCCATGAAACGGGCCAGAATCAGCCAAAACTGTGAGTGTTGATGACTGACACGTAAGCGCGCCTTGGGGTTCAACAACTTTGGAAATCACTTCAGGACCAGAAAACGGTGACTAATAGTCCACAAAACGCATTAGAATTGGCCAAAAATCGTGAGTGTTCATAACCGACACGCAAGCGCACTCGGGGGGTCGTTAATCGTGGAAATCATTCCAGGCCCCAAAACAGTGAGTAATAGTCCACGGAACGGGCCAGAATTGGCTAAAACTACTAGTATTGATGACCGACACGTAAACGCACCTTAGGGTTCGACAACTATGGAAATCGCTTCGGGACCCCTAAATGGTGAGTAATAGCCCACGAATCGCGTCAGAATTGGCCAAAACTATGTGTGTTGACGACACACACGCAAACGCACTCCGGGGATTGTCAATCGTGGAAATCGCTCTGGGACGCCAAAATGATGAGTAATAATGCACGAAACGGATGAGAATTGACCAAAATTGTGAGTGTTGATGACCGACACATAAACGCACCCCGGTGTTCGTCAATCATGGAAATCACGCCGGGACCCAAAAACAAAGTAATTGTCCAAGAAACGGGCCAGAATCGTCCAAAACGGCGAGAGTTGATGACCGACACATAAATGCACCCTGCGGTTTGTTAACCGTGGAAATCACTCCAGGGCCCCAAAACAGTGAGTAATAGTCCATGAAACGGGCCAGAATCAGCCAAAACTGTGAGTGTTGATGACTGACACGTAAGCGCGCCTTGGGGTTCAACAGCTTTGGAAATCACTTCAGGACCAGAAAACGGTGACTAATAGTCCACAAAACGCATTAGAATTGGCCAAAACCGTGAGTGTTCATAACCGACACGTAAGCGCACTCGGGGGTTCGTTAATCGTGGAAATCATTCCAGGCCCCAAAACAGTGAGTAATAGTCCACGGAACGGGCCAGAATTGGCTAAAACTACTAGTATTGATGACCGACACGTAAACGCACCTTAGGGTTCGACAACTATGGAAATCGCTTCGGGACCCCTAAATGGTGAGTAATAGCCCACGAATCGCGTCAGAATTGGCCAAAACTATGTGTGTTGACGACAGACACGCAAACGCACTCCGGGGATTGTCAATCGTGGAAATCGCTCTGGGACGCCAAAATGATGAGTAATAATGCACGAAACGGATGAGAATTGACCAAAATTGTGAGTGTTTATGACCGACACATAAACGCACCCCGGAGTTCGTCAATCGTGGAAATCACTCCGGGACCCTAAAACTAAGTAATAATGCAAGAAATGGGCCAAAATCGGCCCAAAGTTCGCTTGTTGATGATCGACACGTAAGCGCACCATGGGGTTAAACAACCGTGGAAATCACTTTGGGGCCCCAAAACGGTGAGTAATAGTCCACGAAACGGGCCAGAATCGGCCAAAACTATGAGTGTTGATGACCGACACGTAAACGCACCTTAGGGTTCAACCACTATGGAATCACTTCGGGGCCCCTAAATGATGAGTAATAGTCCACGAATCGCGTCAGAATTGGCCAAAACTGTGAGTGTTGACGACAGAGACGCAAACGCACCCCGTGGTTTGTAAATCGTGGAAATCGCTCTGGGACGCCAAAACGGCGAGTAATAGTGCACAAAACGGACCAGAAATTGGCCAAAATTGTGAGTGTCATTAACCGACACGTAAACGCACCACGGGGTTCTTAAATGGTGGAAATCAATCCGGGACCCCCAAAACTAAGTACTACTCTAAGTAACGGGCCAGAATCGGCCAAAACTGCGAGTGTTGATGACCGACATATAAACGCACCCCAGTGTTCGTCAATCATGGAAATCACGCCGGGACCCAAAAACAGAGTAATTGTCCAACAAACGGGCCAGAATCAGCCAAAGCAGCGAGAGTTGATGACCGACACATAAATGCACCCTGCGGTTCGTTAACCGTGGAAATCACTCCAGGGCCCCTAAACAGTGAGTAATAGTCCCTTAAACGGGCCAGAATCAACCAAAACTGTGAGTGTTGATGACTGACATGTAAGCGCGCCTTGGGGTTCAACAACTTTGGAAATCACTTCAGTACCAGAAAATGGTGACTAACAGTCCACAAAACGCGTTAGAATTGGCCAAAACTGTGAGCGTTCATAACCGACACGTAAGCGCAACCGGGGGTTCGTTAATCGTGGAAAACATTCCGCCGCCCCAAAACAGTGAGTAATAGTCCACGCAACGGGCCAGAATTGGCCAAAACTACTAGTATTGATGACCGACATGTGAACGCACCCCGCGGTTCGTTAATCATGGAAATCACTCCGGGGCCCCAAAACAGTGAGTGTTGATGACCGACACGTAAACGCACCTTAGGGTTCAACAACTATGGAAATCGCTTTGGGACCCCTAAATGGTGAGTAATAGCCCACGAATCGCGTCAGAATTGGCCAAAACTATGAGTGTTGACGACAGGCACGCAAACGCACTCCGGGAATTGTCAATCGTGGAAATCGCTCTGGGACGCCAAAACGGTGAGTAATAATGCACGAAACGGATGAGAATTGGCCAAAATTGTGAGTGTTTATGACCGACACGTAAACGCACCCCGGAGTTCGTCAATCGTGGAAATCACTCCGGGACCCTAAAACTAAGTAATAATGCAAGAAATGGGCCAAAATCGGCCCAAAGTGCGCTTGTTGATGATCGACACGTAAGCGCACCATGGGGTTAAACAACCGTGGAAATCACTTTGGGGCCCCAAAACGGTGAGTAATAGTCCATGAAACGGGCCAGAATCGGCCAAAACTGTGAGTGTTAATGACCGACACGTAAACGCACCTTAGGGTTCAACCACTATGGAATCACTTCTGGGCCCCTAAATGATGAGTAATAGTCCACGAATCGCGTAAGAATTGGCCAAAACTATGAGTGTTGATGACAGAGACGCAAACGCACCCCGGGGTTTGTAAATTGTGGAAATCGCTCTGGGACGCCAAAACGGTGAGTAATAGTGCACGAAACGGACCAAAAAATGGCCAAAATTGTCAGTGTCATCGACCGACACGTAAACGCACCACAGGGTTCGTAAATCGTGGAAATCACTCCGGGACCCCCAAAACTAAGTAGTACTCTAAGAAACGGGCCAGAATCGGCCAAAACGGCGAGTGTTGATGACCGACACATAAACGCACCATGGTGTTCGTCAATCATGGAAATCACGCCGGGACCCAAAACCAGAGTAATTGTCCAAGAAACGGGCCAGAATCGGCCAAAACGGCGAGAGTTGATGACCGATACATAAATGCACCCTGCGGTTCGTTAACCGTGGAAATCACTCCAGGGCCCCAAAACAGTGAGTAATAGTCCATGAAACGGGCCAGAATCAGCCAAAACTGTGAGTGTTGATGACTGACACGTAAGCGCGCCTTGGGGTTCAACAACTTTGGAAATCACTTCAGTACCAGAAAACGTTGACTAATAGTCCACAAAACGCGTTAGAATTGGCCAAAACTGTGAGTGTTCATAACCGACACGTAAGCGCACTCGGGGGTTCGTTAATCGTGGAAATCATTCCGCGGCCCCAAAACAGTGAGTAATAGTCCACGCAACAAGCCAGAATTGGCCAAAACTACTAGTATTGATGACCGACATGTGAACGCACCCCGCGGTTCGTTAATCGTGGAAATCACTCCGGGGCCCCAAAACAGTGAGTGTTGATGACCGACGTGTAAACGCACCTTAGGGATCAAAAACTATGGAAATCGCTTCGGGACCCCTAAATGGTGAGTAATAGCCCACGAATCGCGTCAGAATTGGCCAAAACTGTGAGTGTTGACGACAGACACGCAAACGCACTCCGGGGATTGTCAATCGTGAAAATCGCTCTGGGACGCCAAAACGGGGAGTAATAATGCACGAAACGGATGAGAATTGGCCAAAATTGTGAGTGTTTATGACCGACACGTAAACGCACCCTGGAGTTCGTCAATCGTGGAAATCACTCCGGGACCCTAAAACTAAGTAATAATGCAAGAAATGGGCCAAAATCGGCCCAAAGTGCGCTTGTTGATGATCAACACGTAAGCGCACCATGGGGTTAAACAACCGTGGAAATCACTTTGGGGCCCAAAACAGTGAGTAATAGTCCACGAAACGGGCCAGAATCGGCCAAAACTGCGAGTGTTGATGACCGACACGTAAACGCACCTTAGGGTTCAACCACTATGGAATCGCTTCGGGGCCCCAAAATGATGAGTAATAGTCCACGAATCATGTCAGAATTGGCCAAAACTGTGAGTGTTGACGACAGAGACGCAAACGCACCCCGGGGTTTGTAAGTCGTGTAAATCGCTCTGGGACACCAAAACGGTGAGTAATAGTGCATAAAACGGACCAGAAATTGGCCAAAATTGTGATTGTCATTAACCGACACGTAAACGCACCACGGGGTTCGTAAATGGTGGAAATCAGTCCGGGACCCCCAAAACTAAGTACTACTCTAAGCAACGGGCCAGAATCAGCCAAAACTGCGAGTGTTGATGACCGACATATAAACGCACCCCGGTGTTCGTCAATCATTGAAATCACACCGGGACCCAAAAACAGAGTAATTGTCCAAGAAACGGGCCAGAATCGGCCAAAACAGTGAGAGTTGATGACCGACACATAAATGCACCCTGCGGTTCGTTAATCGTGGAAATCACTCCAGGACCCCAAAACAGTGAGTAATAGTCCATGAAACGGGCCAGAATCAACCAAAACTGTGAGTGTTGATGACTGACACGTAAGCGCGCCTTGGGGTTCAACAACTTTGGAAATCACTTCAGGACCAGAAAACGGTGACTAACAGTCCACAAAACGCATTAGAATTGGCCAAAAGCGTGAGTGTTCATAACAGACACGTAAGCGCATCCGAGGGTTCGTTAATCGTGGAAATCATTCCGGGCCCCAAAACAGTGAGTAATAGTCCACGGAACTGGCCAGAATTGGCCAAAACTACTAGTATTGATGACCGACACGTAAACGCACCTTAGGGTTCGACAACTATGGAAATCGCTTCGGGACCCCTAAATGGTGAGTAATAGCCCACGAATCACGTCAGAATTGGCCAAAACTATGAGTGTTGACGACAGACACGCAAACGCACTCCGGGGATTGTCAATCACGGAAATCGCTCTGGGACACCAAAACGATGAGTAATAATGCACGAAACGGATGAGAATTGGCCAAAATTGTGAGTGTTTATGACCGACTCGTAAACGCACCCCGGAGTTCGTCAATCGTGGAAATCACTCCGTGACCCTAAAACTAAGTAATAATGCAAGAAATGGGCCAAAATCGGCCCAAAGTTCGCTTGTTGATCATCGACACGTAAGCGCACCATGGGGTTAAACAACCGTGGAAATCACTTTGGGGCCCCAAAACGGTGAGTAATAGTCCACGAAACGGGCCAGAATCGGCCAAAACTATGAGTGTTGATGACCGACACGTAAACGCACCTTCGGGTTCAACCACTATGGAATCGCTTCGGGGCCCCAAAATGATGAGTAATAGTCCACGAATCACGTCAGAATTGGCCAAAACTGCGAGTGTTGACGACAAAGACGCAAACGCACCCCGGGGTTTGTATATCGTGTAAATCGCTCTGGGACGCCAAAACGGCGAGTAATAGTGCACAAAACGGACCAGAAATTGGCCAAAATTGTGAGTGCCATTAACCGACACGTAAACGCACCACGGGGTTCGTAAATGGTGGAAATCAGTCCGGGACCCCCAAAACTAAGTACTACTCTAAGAAACGGGCTAGAATCGGCCAAAACTGCGAGTGTTGATGACCAACATATAAACGCACCCCGGCGTTCGTCAATCATGGAAATCACGCCAGGACCCAAAAACAGAGTAATTGTCCAAGAAACGGGCCAGAATCGGCCAAAACAGCGAGAGTTGATGACCGACACATAAATGCACCCTGCGATTCGTTAACCGTGGAAATCACTCCAGGGCCCCAAAACAGTGAGTAATAGTCCATGAAACGGGCCAGAATCAACCAAAACTGTGAGTGTTGATGACTGACACGTAAGCGCGCCTTGGGGTTCAACAACTTTGGAAATCACTTCAGTACCAGAAAATGGTGACTAACAGTCCACAAAACGCGTTAGAATTGGCCAAAACTGTGAGTGTTCAGAACCAACACGCAAGCGCAACCGGGGGTTCGTTAATCGTGGAAATCATTCCGCGGCCCCAAAACAGTGAGTAATAGTGCACGCAACGGGCCAGAATTGGCCAAAACTACTAGTATTGATGACCGACATGTGAACTCACCCCGCGGTTCATTAATCATGGAAATCACTCCGGGGCCCCAAAACAGTGAGTGTTGATGACCGACACGTAAACGCACCTTAGGGTTCAACAACTATGGAAATCGCTTCGGGACCCCTAAATGGTGAGTAATAGCCCACGAATCACGTCAGAATTGGCCAAAACTATGAGTGTTGACGACAGACACGCAAACGCACTCCGGGAATTGTCAATCGTGGAAATCGCTCTGGGACGCCAAAACGGTTAGTAATAATGCACGAAACAGATGAGAATTGGCCAAAATTGTGAGTGTTTATGACCGACACGTAAACGCACCCCGGAGTTCGTCAATCGTGGAAATCACTCCGGGACCCTAAAATTAAGTAATAATGCAAGAAATGGGCCAAAATCGGCCCAAAGTGCGCTTGTTGATGATCGACACGTAAGCACACCATGGGGTTAAACAACCGTGGAAATCACTTTGGGGCCCCAAAACGGTGAGTAATAGTCCACGAAATGGGCCAGAATCGGCCAAAACTGTGAGTGTTGATGACCGACACGTAAACGCACCTTAGTGTTCAACCATTATGGAATCGCTTCGGGCCCCCTAAATGATGAGTAATAGTCCACGAATCACGTTAGAATTGGCCAAAACTGCGAATGTTGATGACAAAGGCGCAAACGCACCCCGGGGTTTGTTAATCGTGGAAATCGTTCTGGGACGCCAAAACGGTGAGTAATAGTGCACAAAACGGACCAGAAAATGGCGAAAATTCTGAGTGTCATTAACCGACACGTAAACGCACCACGGGGTTCGTAAATCGTGGAAATCACTCCGGGACCCCCAAAACTAAGTAGTACTCTAAGAAACGGGCCAGAATCGGCCAAAACTGCGAGTGTTGATGACCGACACATAAACGCACCACGGTGTTCGTCAATCATGGAAATCACGCCGGGACCCAAAAACAGAGTAATTGTCCAAGAAACGGGCCAGAATCGGCCAAAACGGCGAGAGTTGATGACCGACACATAAATGCACCCTGCGGTTCGTTAACCGTGGAAATCACTCCAGGGCCCCAAAACAGTGAGTAATAGTCCATGAAACGGGCCAGAATCAGCCAAAACTGTGAGTGTTGATGACTGACACGTAAGCGCGCCTTGGGGTTCAACAACTTTTGAAATCACTTCAGTACCAGAAAACGGTGACTAATAGTCCACAAAACGCGTTAGAATTGGCCAAAACTGTGAGTGTTCATAACCGACACGTAAGCGCAACCGGGGGTTCGTTAATCGTGGAAATCATCCTGCGGCCCCAAAATAGTGAGTAATAGTACACGCGACGGGCCAGAATTGGCCAAAACTACTAGTATTGATGACCGACATGTGAACGCAGCCTGCGGTTCGTTAATCGTGGAAATCACTCCGGGGCCCCAAAACAGTGAGTGTTGATGACCGACACGTAAACACACCTTAGGGTTCAACAACTACGGGGATTGTCAATCGTGGAAATTGCTCTGGGACGCCAAAACGGTGAGTAATAATGCACGAAACGGATGAGAATTGGCCAAAATTGTGAGTGTTTATGACCGACACGTAAACGCACCCCGGAGTTCGTCAATCGTGGAAATCACTCCGGGACCCTAAAACTAAGTAATAATGCAAGAAATGGGCCAAAATCGGCCCAAAGTGCGCTTGTTGATGATCAACACGTAAGCGCACCATGGGGTTAAACAACCGTGGGAATCACTTTGGGGCCCAAAACAGTGAGTAATAGTCCACGAAACGGGCCAGAATCGGCCAAAACTGTGAGTGTTGATGACCGACACGTAAACGCACCTTAGGGTTCAACCACTATGGAATCGCTTCGGGGCCCCTAAATGATGAGTAATAGTCCACGAATCACGTCAGAATTGGCCAAAACTGTGAGTGTTGACGACAGAGATGCAAACGTACCCCGGGGTTTGTAAATCGTGTAAATCGCTCTGGGACGCCAAAACGGTGAGTAATAGTGCATAAAACGGACCAGAAATTGGCCAACATTGTGATTGTCATTAACCGACACGTAAACGCACCACGGGGTTCGTAAATGGTGGAAATCAGTGCGGGACCCCCAAAACTAAGTACTACTCTAAGCAACGGGCCAGAATCAGCCAAAACTGCGAGTGTTGATGACCGACATATAAACGCACCCCGGTGTTCGTCAATCATGGAAATCACACCGGGACCCAAAAACAGAGTAATTGTCCAAGAAACGGGCCAGAATCGGCCAAAACAGCGAGAGTTGATGACCGACACATAAATGCACCCTGCGGTTCGTTAATCGTGGAAATCACTCCAGGGCCCCAAAACAGTGAGTAATAGTCCATGAAACGGGCCAGAATCAACCAAAACTGTGAGTGTTGATGACTGACACGTAAGCGCGCCTTGGGGTTCAACAACTTTGGAAATCACTTCAGGACCAGAAAACGGTGACTAATAGTCCACAAAACGCATTAGAATTGGCCAAAAGCGTGAGTGTTCATAACAGACACGTAAGCGCACCCGGGGGTTCGTTAATCGTTGAAATCATTCCGGGCCCCAAAACAGTGAGTAATAGTCCACGGAACTGGCCAGAATTGGCCAAAACTACTAGTATTGATGACCGACACGTAAACGCACCTGAGGGTTCGACAACTATGGAAATCGCTTCGGGACCCCTAAATGGTGAGTAATAGCCCACGAATCACGTCAGAATTGGCCAAAACTATGAGTGTTGACGACAGACACGCAAACGCACTCCGGGGATTGTCAATCGCGGAAATCGCTCTGGGACGCCAAAACGATGAGTAATAATGCACGAAACGGATGAGAATTGGCCAAAATTGTGAGTGTTTATGACCGACACGTAAACGCACCCCGGAGTTCGTCAATCGTGGAAATCACTCCGTGACCCTAAAACTAAGTAATAATGCAAGAAATGGGCCAAAATCGGCCCAAAGTTCGCTTGTTGATCATCGACACGTAAGCGCACCATGGGGTTAAACAACCGTGGAAATCACTTTGGGGCCCCAGAAAGGTGAGTAATAGTCCACGAAACGGGCCAGAATCGGCCAAAACTGTGAGTGTTGATGACCGACAGGTAAACGCACCTTCGGGTTCAACCACTATGGAATCGCTTCGGGGCCCCAAAATGATGAGTAATAGTCCATGAATCACGTCAGAATTGGCCAAAACTACAAGTGCTGACGACAGAGACGCAAACGCACCCCGGGGTTTGTAAATCATGGAAATCGCTCTGGGACGCCAAAACGGTGAGTAATAGTGCACGAAACGGACCAGAAATTGGCCAAAATTGTGAGTGTCATTGACCGACACGTAAACGCACCATGAGGTTCGTAAACCGTGGAAATCACTCCGGGACCACCAAAACTAAGTAGTACTCTAAGAAACGGGCTATAATCGGCCAAAACTGCGTGTGTTGATGACCGGCACATAAACGCACCCCGGTGTTCATCAATCTTGGAAATCATGCCGGGACCCAAAAATAGAGTAATAGTCCAAGAAACGGGTCAGAATCGGCCAAAACGGCGAGAGTTGATGACCGACACATAAATGCACCCTGCGGTTCATTAACAGTGGAAATCACTCCAGGGCCCCAAAACAGTCAGTAATAGTCCATGAAACGGGCCATAATCAGCCAAAACTGTGAGTGTTGATGACTGATACGTAAGCGCGCCTTGGGGTTCAACAACTTTGGAAATCACTTCAGGACCAGAAAACGGTGACTAATAGTCCACAAAACGCATTAGAATTGGCCAAAACTGTGAGTGTTCATAACCGACACGTAAGCGCACCCGGGGGTTCGTTAATCGTGGAAATCATTTTGGGGCCCCAAAACAGTGAGTAATAGTCCATGAAACGGGCAAGAATTGGCCAAAACTACTAGTATTGATGACCGACATGTAAACACACCCCGCGGTTCGTTAATCGTGGAAATCACTCCGGGGCCCCAAAACAGTGAGTGTTGATGACCGACACGTAAACGCACCTTGGGGTTCAACAACTATGGAAATCGCTTCGGGACCCCTAAATGGTGAGTAATAGCCCACGAATCACGTCAGAATTGGCCAAAACTGTGAGTGTTCACGACAGACATGCAAACGCTCTTCGGGGATTGTCAATCGTGGAAATCGCTCTGGGACGCCAAAACGGTGAGTAATAGTGCACGAAACGGATGAGAATTGGCCAAAATTGTGAGTGTTTATGACCGACACGTAAACGCACCCCGAAGTCGTCAATCGTGGAAATCACTCCGGGACCCTAAAACTAAGTAATAATGCAAGAAATGGGCAAAAATCGGCAAAAAGTGCGCTTGTTGATGATCGACACGTAAGCGCGCCATGGGGTTAAACAACCGTGGAAATCACTTTGGGGCCCCAAAACAGTGAGTAATAGTCCATGAAACGGGCCAGAATCGGCCAAAACTGTGAGTGTTGATGACCGACACGTAAACGCACCTTAGGGTTCAACCACTATGGAATCACTTCGGGGGCCCTAAATGGTGAGTAGTAGTCCATGAATCGCGTAAGAATTGGCCAAAACTGTGAGTGTTGATGACAGAGACGCAAACGCACCCCGGGGTTTGTAAATTGTGGAAATCGCTCTGGGACGCCAAAACGGTGAGTAATAGTGCATGAAACGGTCCAGAAAATGGCCAAAATTGTCAGTGTCATTGACCGACACGTAAACGCACCACAGGGTTCGTAAATCGTGGAAATCACTCCGGGACCCCCAAAACTAAGTAGTACTCTAAGAAACAGGCCAGAATCGGCAAAAACTGCGAGTGTTGATGACCGACACATAAACGCACCCCGGTGTTCGTCAATCATGGAAATCACGCCGGGACCCAAAAACAGAGTAATAGTCAAGGAAACGGGCCAAAATCGGCCAAAATGGCGAGAGTTGATGACCGACACGTAAATGCACCATGTGGTTCGTTCACCGTGGAAATCACTCCAGGGCCCCCAAATAGTGAGTAATAGTCCATGAAACGGGCCAGAATGAGCCAAAACTATGAGTGTAGATGACTGACACGTAAGCGCGCCTTGGGGTTCAACAACTTTGGAAATCACTTCAGGACCAGAAAACGGTGACTTATAGTCGAGAAAACGCGTTAGAATTGGCCAAAACTGTGAGTGTTCATAACCGACACGTAAGCGCACCCGGGGGTTCGTTAATCGTGGAAATCATTCCGGGCCCCAAAATAGTGAGTAATAGTCCATGAAACGGTCTAGAATTGGCCAAAACTACTAGTATTGATGACCGACAAGTAAACAGACCCCGCGGTTCGTTAATCGTGGAAATCACTCCGGGGCCCCAAAACAGTGAGTGTTGATGACCGACACGTAAACGCACCTTGGGGTTCAACAACTATGGAAATCGCTTCGGGACCCCTAAATGGTGAGTAATAGCTCACGAATCACGTCACAATTGGCCAAAACTGTGAGCGTTGACGACAGACACGCAAACGCACTCCGGGGATTGTCAATCGTGGAAATCGCTTTGGGACGTCAAAATTGTGAGTAATAGTGCACGAAACGGATGAGAATTGGCCATAATTGTGAGTGTTTATGACCGACACGTAAACGCACCCCAGAGTTCGTCAATCGTGGAAATCACTCCGGGACCCTAAAACTAAGTAATAATGCAAGAAATGGGCCAAAATCGGCCCAAAGTGTGCTTGTTGATGATTGACAGTAAGCGCACCATGGGGTTAAACAACCGTGGAAATCACTTTGGGGCCCCAAAACGATGAGTAATAGTCCATGAAATGGGCCAGAATCGACCAAAACTGTGAGTGTTGATGACCGACACGTATACGCACCTTAGGGTGCAACCACTATGGAATCGCTTCGGGGCCCCTAAATGATGAGTAATAGTCCACGAATCGCGTCAGAATTGGCCAAAACTGTGAGTGTTGACGACAGAGACGCAAACGCACCCCCGGGGTTTGTAAATCATGGAAATCGCTCTGGGACGCCAAAACGGTGAGTAATAGTGCACGAAACGGACAAGAAATTGGCCAAAATTGTGAGTGTCATTGACCGACATGTAAACGCACCACGGGGTTCGTAAATCGTGGAAATCACTCCGGGACCCCCAAAACTAAGTAGTACTCTAAGAAACGGGTCAGAATCGGCCAAAACTGCGAGTGTTGATGACCGACACATAAACGCACCCCGACGTTCGTCAATCATGGAAATCACGCCGGGACCCAAAAACAGAGTAATAGTCCAAGAAACAGGCCAGAATCGGCCAAAATGGCGAGAGTTGATGACCGACACGTAAATGCAACCTGCGGTTCGTTAATCGTGGAAATCACTCCCGGGCCCCAAAACAGTGAGTAATAGTCCATGAAACGGGCCAGAATCAGCCAAAACTGTGAGTGTTAATGCTTGACACGTAAGCGCTCCTTGGGGTTCAACAACTTTGGAAATCACTTCAGGACCAGAAAATGGTGACTAATAGTCCACAAAACAGGTTAGAATTGGCCAAAACTGTGAGTGTTCATAACTGACACGTAAGCGCACCCGGGGGTTCGTTAATCGTGGAAATCATTCTGGGCCCCAAAACAGTGAGTAATAGTCCACGAAACGGGCCCGAATTGGCCAAAACTACTAGTATTGATGACAGACATGTAAACGCACCCTGCGGTTCGTTAATCGTGGAAATAACTTCGGGGCCCCAAAACAGTGGATGTTGATGACCGACACGTAAACGCACCATAGGGTTCAACAACTATGGAAATCGCTTCGGGACCCCTAAATGGTGAGTAATAGCCCACGAATCACGTCAGAATTGGCCAAAACTATGAGTGTTGATGACAGACACGCAAACGAACTCCGGGGATTGGCAATCGTGGAAATCGCTCTGGGACATCAAAACGGTGAGTAATAGTGCACGAAATGGATGAGAATTGGCCAAAATTGTGAGTGTTTATGACCGACACGTAAACGAACCCCAGAGTTCGTCAATCGTGGAAATCACTCAGGGACCGTAAAACTAAGTAATAATGCAAAAAATGGGCCAAAATCGGCCCAAAGTGCGCTTGTTGATGATCGACGCGTAAGCGCACCATGGGGTTAAACAACCGTGGAAATCACTTTGGGGCCCCAAAACGGTGAGTAATAGTCCACGAAACGGGCCAGAATCGGCCAAAACTGTGAGTCTTGATGACCGACACGTAAACACACCTTAGGGATCAACCACTATGGAATCGCTTCGGGGGCCCTAAATGATGAGTAATAGTCCACGAATCGCGTCAGAATTGGCCAAAACTGTCAGTGTTGACGACAGAGACGCAAACGCACCCCCGGGGTTTGTAAATCATGGAAATCGCTCTGGGACGCCAAAACGGTGAGTAATAGTGCACGAAACGGACCAGAAATTGGCCAAAATTGTGAGTGTCATTGACCGACACGTAAACGCACCACGGGGTTCGTAAATCGTGGAAATCACTCCGGGGCCCCCAAAACTAAGTAGTACTCTAAGAAACGGGCCAAAATCAGCCAAAACTGCGAGTGTTGATGACCGACACATAAACGCACCCCGGTGTTCGTCAATCATGGAAATCACGCCGGGACCCAAAAACAGAGTAATAGTCCAAGAAACGGGCCAGAATCGGCCAAAACGGCGAGAGTCGATGACCGACATGTAAATCCACCCTGCGGTTCGTTAACCGTGGAAATCACTCCAGGGCCCCAAAACAGTGAGTAATAGTCCATGAAACGGGCCAGAATCAGCCAAAACTGTGAGTGTTAATGACTGACACATAAGCGCGCCTTGGGGTTCAACAACTTTGGAAATCACTTCAGGACCAGAAAATGGTGAGTAATAGTCCACAAAACACGTTAGAATTGGCCAAAACTGTGAGTGTTCATAACCGACACGTAAGCGCACCCGGGGGTTCGTTAATCGTGGAAATCATTTCGGGGCCCCAAAACAGTGAGTAATAGTCCACGAAACGGGCCAGAATTGGCCAAAACTACTAGTATTGATGACCGACATGTAAACACACCCCGCGGTTCCTTAATCGTGGAAATCACTCCGGGGCCCCAAAACAGTGAGTGTTGATGACCGACACGTAAACACACCTTGGGGTTCAACAACTATGGAAATCGCTTCGGGACCCCTAAATGGTGAGTAATAGCCCACGAATCACGTCAGAATTGGCCAAAACTATGGGTGTTCACGACAGACACGCAAACGCACTCCGGGGATTGTCAATCGTGGAAATCGCTCTGGGACGCCAAAACGGTGAGTAATAGTGCACGGAACGGACGAGAATTCGTCCAAAATTGTGAGTGTTTATGACCGACACGTAAACGCACCCCGGAGTTCGTCAATCGTGGAAATCACTCCGGGACCCTAAAACTAAGTAATAATGCAAGAAATGGGCCAAATCGGCCCAAAGTGCGCTTGTTGATGATTGACACGTAAGCACACCATGGGGTTAAACAACCGTGGAAATCACTTTGGGGCCCCAAAACGGTGAGTAATAGTCCACGAAACGGGCCAGAATCGGCCAAAACTGTGAGTGTTGATGACCGACACGTAAACGCACCTTAGGGTTCAACCACTATGGAATCGCTTCGGGGCCCCTAAATGATGAGTAATAGTCCACGAATCGCGTCAGAATTGGCCAAAATTGTGAGTGTTGATGACAGAGACGCAAATGCACCCCCGGGGTTTGTAAATCGTGGAAATCGCTCTGGGACGCCAAAACGGTGAGTATAGTGCATGAAACGGACCCGAAATTGGCCAAAATTGTGAGTGTCATTGACCGACACGAAAACGCACCACGGGGTTCGTAAATCGTGGAAATCACTCCGGGACCCCCAAAACTAAGTAGTACTCTAAGAAACGGGCTAGAATCGGCCAAAACTGCGAGTGTTGATGACCGACACATAAACGCACCCCGGTGTTCGTCAATCATGGAAATCATGCCGGGACCCAAAAACAGAGTAATAGTCCAAGAAACGGGCCAGAATTGGCCAAAACGGCGAGAGTCGATGACCGACACGTAAATCCACCCTGCGGTTCGTTAACCGTGGAAATCACTCCAGGGCCCCAAAACAGTGAGTAATAGTCCATGAAACGGGCCAGAATCAGCCAAAACTGTGAGTGTTAATGACTGACACGTAAGCGCGCCTTGGGGTTCAACAACTTTGGAAATCTCTTCAGGACCAGAAAATGGTGAGTAATAGTCCACAAAACACGTTAGAATTGGCCAAAACTGTGAGTGTTCATAACCGACACGTAAGCGCACCCGGGGGTTCGTTAATCGTGGAAATCATTTCGGGGCCCCAAAACAGTGAGTAATAGTCCACGAAACGGGCCAGAATTGGCCAAAACTACTAGTATTGATGACCGACATGTAAACACACCCCGCGGTTCATTAATCGTGGAAATCACTCCGGGGCCCCAAAACAGTGAGTGTTGATGACCGACATGTAAACGCACCTTGGGGTTCAACAACTATGGAAATCGCTTCGGGACCCCTAAATGGTGAGTAATAGCCCACGAATCACGTCAGAATTGGCCAAAACTATGGGTGTTCACGACAGACACGCAAACGCACTCCGGGGATTGTCAATCGTGGAAATCGCTCTGGGACGCCAAAACGGTGAGTAATAGTGCACGGAACGGATGAGAATTCGTCCAAAATTGTGAGTGTTTATGACCGACACGTAAACGCACCCCGGAGTTCGTCAATCGTGGAAATCACTCCGGGACCCTAAAACTAAGTAATAATGCAAGAAATGGGCCAAAATCGGCCCAAAGTGCGCTTGTTGATGATTGACACGTAAGCGCACCATGGGGTTAAACAACCGTGGAAATCACTTTGGGGCCCCAAAACGGTGAGTAATAGTCCACGAAACGGGCCAGAATCGGCCAAAACTGTGAGTGTTGATGACCGACACGTAAACGCACCTTAGGGTTCAACCACTATGGAATCGCTTCGGGGCCCCTAAATGATGAGTAATAGTCCACGAATCGCGTCAGAATTGGCCAAAACTGTGAGTGTTGATGACAGAGACGCAAATGCACCCCCGGGGTTTGTAAATCGTGGAAATCGCTCTGGGACGCCAAAACGGTGAGTAATAGTGCACGAAACGGACCCGAAATTGGCCAAAATTGTGAGTGTCATTGACCGACACGAAAACGCACCACGGGGTTCGTAAATCGTGGAAATCACTCCGGGACCCCCAAAACTAAGTAGTACTCTAAGAAACGGGCTAGAATCGGCCAAAACTGCGAGTGTTGATGACCGACACATAAACGCACCCCGGTGTTCGTCAATCATGGAAATCATGCCGGGACCCAAAAACAGAGTAATAGTCCAAGAAACGGGCCAGAATTGGCCAAAACGGCGAGAGTCGATGACCGACATGTAAATCCACCCTGCGGTTCGTTAACCGTGGAAATCACTCCAGGGCCCCAAAACAGTGAGTAATAGTCCATGAAACGGGCCAGAATCAGCCAAAACTGTGAGTGTTAATGACTGACACGTAAGCGCGCCTTGGGGTTCAACAACTTTGGAAATCTCTTCAGGACCAGAAAATGGTGAGTAATAGTCCACAAAACACGTTAGAATTGGCCAAAACTGTGAGTGTTCATAACCGACACGTAAGCGCACCCGGGGGTTCGTTAATCGTGGAAATCATTTCGGGGCCCCAAAACAGTGAGTAATAGTCCACGAAACGGGCCAGAATTGGCCAAAACTACTAGTATTGATGACCGACATGTAAACACACCCCGCGGTTCATTAATCGTGGAAATCACTCCGGGGCCCCAAAACAGTGAGTGTTGATGACCGACACGTAAACGCACATTGGGGTTCAACAACTATGGAAATCGCTTCGGGACCCCTAAATGGTGAGTAATAGCCCACGAATCACGTCAGAATTGGCCAAAACTATGGGTGTTCACGACAGACACGCAAACGCACTCCGGGGATTGTCAATCGTGGAAATCGCTCTGGGACGCCAAAACGGTGAGTAATAGTGCACGGAACGGATGAGAATTCGTCCAAAATTGTGAGTGTTTATGACCGACACGTAAACGCACCCCGGAGTTCGTCAATCGTGGAAATCACTCCGGGACCCTAAAACTAAGTAATAATGCAAGAAATGGGCCAAAATCGGCCCAAAGTGCGCTTGTTGATGATTGACACGTAAGCGCACCATGGGGTTAAACAACCGTGGAAATCACTTTGGGGCCCCAAAACGGTGAGTAATAGTCCACGAAACGGGCCAGAATCGGCCAAAACTGTGAGTGTTGATGACCGACACGTAAACGCACCTTAGGGTTCAACCACTATGGAATCGCTTCGGGGCCCCTAAATGATGAGTAATAGTCCACGAATCGCGTAAGAATTGGCCAAAACTGTGAGTGTTGATGACAGAGACGCAAACGCACCCCGGGGTTTGTAAATTGTGGAAATCGCTCTGGGACGCCAAAACGATGAATAATAGTGCACGAAACGGACCAGAAAATGGCCAAAATTGTCAGTGTCATTGACCGACACGTAAACGCACCACAGGGTTTGTAAATCATGGAAATCACTCGGGGACCCCCAAAACTAAGTAGTACTCTAAGAAACGGGCCAGAATTGGCCAAAACTGTGAGTGTTGATGACCGACACATAAACGCACCCCGGTGTTCGTCAATCATGGAAATCACGCCGGGACCCAAAAACAGAGTAATAGTCCAAGAAACGGGCCAGAATTGGCCAAAACGGCGAGAGTCGATGACCGACACGTAAATCCACCCTGCGGTTCGTTAACCGTGGAAATCACTCCAGGGCCCCAAAACAGTGAGTAATAGTCCATGAAGCAGGCCAGAATCAGCCAAAACTGTGAGTGTTGATGACTGACACGTAAGCGCGCCTTGGGGTTCAACAACTTTGGAAATCTCTTCAGGACCAGAAAATGGTGAGTAATAGTCCACAAAACACGTTAGAATTGGCCAAAACTGTGAGTGTTCATAACCGACACGTAAGCGCACCCGGGGGTTCGTTAATCGTGGAAATCATTTCGGGGCCCCAAAACAGTGAGTAATAGTCCACGAAACGGGCCAGAATTGGCCAAAACTACTAGTGTTGATGACCGACATGTAAACACACCCCGCGGTTCCTTAATCGTGGAAATCACTCCGGGGCCCCAAAACAGTGAGTGTTGATGACCGACACGTAAACACACCTTGGGGTTCAACAACTATGGAAATCGCTTCGGGACCCCTAAATGGTGAGTAATAGCCCACGAATCACGTCAGAATTGGCCAAAACTATGGGTGTTCACGACAGACACGCAAACGCACTCCGGGGATTGTCAATCGTGGAAATCGCTCTGGGACACCAAAACGGTGAGTAATAGTGCACAGAACGGATGAGAATTCGTCCAAAATTGTGAGTGTTTATGACCGACACGTAAACGCACCCCGGAGTTCGTCAATCGTGGAAATCACTCCGGGACCCTAAAACTAAGTAATAATGCAAGAAATGGGCCAAAATCGGCCCAAAGTGCGCTTGTTGATGATTGACACGTAAGCACACCATGGGGTTAAACAACCGTGGAAATCACTTTGGGGCCCCAAAACGGTGAGTAATAGTCCACGAAACGGGCCAGAATCGGCCAAAACTGTGAGTGTTGATGACCGACACGTAAACGCACCTTAGGGTTCAACCACTATGGAATCGCTTCGGGGCCCCTAAATGATGAGTAATAGTCCACGAATCGCGTAAGAATTGGCCAAAACTGTGAGTGTTGATGACAGAGACGCAAACGCACCCCGGGGTTTGTAAATTGTGGAAAGCGCTCTGGGACGCCAAAACGATGAATAATAGTGCACGAAACGGACCAGAAAATGGCCAAAATTGTCAGTGTCATTGACCGACACGTAAAGCACCACAGGGTTTGTAAATCGTGGAAATTACTCGGGGACCCCCAAAACTAAGTAGTACTCTAAGAAACGGGCCAGAATCGGCCAAAACTGCGAGTGTTGATGACCGACACATAAACGCACCCGGTGTTCGTCAATCATGGAAATCACGCCGGGACCCAAGAACAGAGTAATAGTCCAAGCAACGGGCCAGAATCGGCCAAAACAGCGAGAGTTGATGACCGACACGTAAATGCACCCTGCGGTTCGTTAACCGTGGAAATCACTCCAGCACCCCAAAATAGTGAGTAATAGTCCATGAAACGGGCCAGAATCAGCCAAAACTGTGAGTGTTGATGACTGACACGTAAGCGCGCCTTGGGGTTCAACAACTTTGGAAATCTCTTTAGGACCAGAAAATGGTGACTAATAGTCCACAAAACACGTTAGAATTGGCCAAAACTGTGAGTGTTCATAACCGACACGTAAGCGCACCCGGGGGTTCGTTAATCGTGGAAATCATTTCGGGGCCCCTAAACAGTGAGTAATAGTCCACGAAACGGGCCAGAATTGGCCAAAACTACTAGTATTGATGACCGACATGTAAACACACCCCGCGGTTCATTAATCGTGGAAATCACTCCGGGGCCCCAAAACAGTGAGTGTTGATGACCGACACGTAAACGCACCTTGGGGTTCAACAACTATGGAAATCGCTTCGGGACCCCTAAATGGTGAGTAATAGCCCACGAATCACGTCAGAATTGGCCAAAACTATGGGTGTTCACGACAGACACGCAAACGCACTCCGGGGATTGTCAATCGTGGAAATCGCTCTGGGACGCCAAAACGGTGAGTAATAGTGCACGGAACGGATGAGAATTCGTCCAAAATTGTGAGTGTTTATGACCGACACGTAAACGCACCCCGGAGTTCGTCAATCGTGGAAATCACTCCGGGACCCTAAAACTAAGTAATAATGCAAGAAATGGGCCAAAATCGGCCCAAAGTGCGCTTGTTGATGATTGACACGTAAGCGCACCATGGGGTTAAACAACCATGGAAATCACTTTGGGGCCCCAAAACGGTGAGTAATAGTCCACGAAACGGGCCAGAATCGGCAAAAACTATGAGTGTTGATGACCGACACGTAAACGCACCTTAGGGTTCAACCACTATGGAATCGCTTCGGGGTCCCTAAATGATGAGTAATAGTCCACGAATCGTGTCAGAATTGGCCAAAACTGTGAGTGTTGAAGACAGAGACGCAAACGCACCCCCGGGGTTTGTAAATCGTGGAAATCGCTCTGGGACGCCAAAACGGTGAGTAATAGTGCACGAAACGGATCAGAAATTGGCCAAAATTGTGAGTGTCATTGACCGACATGTAAACGCACCACGGGGTTCGTAAATCATGGAAATCACTCCGGGACCCCCAAAACTAAGTAGTACTCTAAGCAACAGGCCAGAATCGGCAAAAATTGCGAGTGTTGATGACCGACACATAAACGCACCCCGGTGTTCGTCAATCATGGAAATCAGGCCGGGACCCAAAAACAGAGTAATAGTCAAGGAAACGGGCCAGAATCGGCCAAAACGGCGAGAGTTGATGACCGACACATAAATGCACCCTGCGGTTCGTTAACCGTGGAAATCACTCCAGCACCCCAAAATAGTGAGTAATAGTCCATGAAACGGGCCAGAATTAGCCAAAACTGTGAGTGTTGATGAGTGACACGTAAGCGCGCCTTGGGGTTCAACAACTTTGGAAATCACTTCAGGACCAGAAAACGGTGACTACTAGTCGAGAAAACGCGTTAGAATTGGCCAAAACTGTGAGTGTTCATAACCGACACGTAAGCGCACCCGGGGGTTCGTTAATCGTGGAAATCATTCCGGGGCCCCAAAACAGTGAGTAATAATCCACGAAACGGGCTAGAATTGGCCAAAACTACTAGTATTGATGACCGACATGTAAACACACCCCGCGGTTCGTTAATCGTGGAAATCACTCCGGGGCCCCAAAACAGTGAGTGTTGATGACCGACACGTAAACGCACCTTGGGGTTCAACAACTATGGAAATCGCTTCGGGACCCCTAAATGGTGAGTAATAGCCCACGAATCACGTCAGAATTGGCCAAAATTGTGAGTGTTGACGACAGACACGCAAACGCACTCCGGGGATTGTCAATCGTGGAAATTGCTTTGGGACGTCAAAACGGTGAGTAATAGTGCACAAAACGGATGAGAATTGGCCATAATTGTGAGTGTTTATGACCGACACGTAAACGCACCCCGGAGTTCGTCAATCGTGGAAATCACTCCGGGACCATAAAACTAAGTAATAATGCAAGAAATGGGCCAAAATCGGCCCAGAGTGCGCTTGTTGATGATCGACAGTAAGCGCACCATGGGGTTAAACAACTGTGGAAATCACTTTGGGGCCCCAAAACGGTGAGTAATAGTCCACAAAACGGGCCAGAATCGGCCAAAACTGTGAGTGTTGATGACCGACACGTAAACGCACCTTAGGGTTCAACCACTATGGAATCGCTTCGGGGCCCCTAAATGATGAGTAATAGTCCACGTATCGCGTCAGAATTGGCCAAAACTGTGAGTGTTGAAGACAGAGACGCAAACGCACCCCCGGGGTTTGTAAATCGTGGAAATCGCTCTGGGATGCCAAAACGGTGAGTAATAGTGCACGAAACGGACCAGAAATTGGCCAAAATTGTGAGTGTCATTGACCGACATGTAAACGCACCACGGGGTTCGTAAATCGTGGAAATCACTCCGGGACCCCCAAAACTAAGTAGTACTCTAAGAAACGGGTCAGAATCGGCCAAAACTGCGAGTGTTGATGACCGACACATAAACGCACCCCGATGTTCGTCAATCATGGAAATCACGCCGGGACCCAAAAACAGAGTAATAGTCCAAGCCATGGGCCAGAATCGGTCAAAACGGCGAGAGTTGATGACCGACACGTAAATGCACCCTGCGGTTCGTTAACCGTGGAAATCACTCCAGCACCCCAAAATAGTGAGTAATAGTCCATGAAACGGGCCAGAATTAGCCAAAACTGTGAGTGTTGATGAGTGACACGTAAGCGCGCCTTGGGGTTCAACAACTTTGGAAATCACTTCAGGACCAGAAAACGGTGACTAATAGTCGACAAAACGCGTTAGAATTGGGCAAAACTGTGGGTGTTCACAACCGACACGTAAGCGCACCCGGGGGTTCGTTAATCGTGGAAATCATTCCGGGGCCCCAAAATAGTGAGTAATAGTCCATGAAACGGGCTAGAATTGGCCAAAACTACTAGTATTGATGACCGACATGTAAACACACCCCGCGGTTTGTTAATCGTGGAAATAACTCCGGGGCCCCAAAACAGTGAGTGTTGATGACCGACACGTAAACGCACCTTGGGGTTCAACAACTATGGAAATCGCTTCGGGACCCCTAAATGGTGAGTAATAGCTCACGAATCACGTCAGAATTGGCCAAAACTATGAGCGTTGACGACAGACACGCAAATGCACTCCGGGGATAGTCAATCGTGGAAATCGCTTTGGGACGTCAAAACGGTGAGTAATAGTGCACAAAACGGATGAGAATTGGCCATAATTGTGAGTGTTTATGACCGACACGTAAACGCACCCCGGAGTTCGTCAATCGTGGAAATCACTCCGGGACCATAAAACTAAGTAATAATGCAAGAAATGGGCCAAAATCGGCCCAAAGTGCGCTTGTTGATGATCGACAGTAAGCGCACCATGGGGTTAAACAACCGTGGAAATCACTTTGGGGCCCCAAAACGGTGAGTAATAGTCCACAAAACGGGCCAGAATCAGCGAAAACTGTGAGTGTTGATGACTGACACGTAAGCGCGCCTTGGGGTTCAACAAGTTTGGAAATCACTTCAGGACCAGAAAACGGTGACTAATAGTCCACAAAACGCATTAGAATTGGCCAAAACCGTGAGTGTTCATAACCGACACATAAGCGTACCCGGGGGTTCGTTAATCGTGGAAATCATTCCGGGCCCCAAAACAGTGAGTAATAGTCCACGGAACGGGCCAGAATTGGCCAAAACTACTAGTATTGATGACCGACACGTAAACACACCTTAGGGTTCGACAACTATGGAAGTCGCTTCGGGACCCCTAAATGGTGAGTAATAGCCCACGAATCGCGTCAGAATTGGCCAAAACTATGAGTGTTGACGACAGACACGCAAACGCACTCCGGGGATTGTCAATCGTGGAAATCGCTCTGGGACGCCAAAACGATGAGTAATAATGCATGAAACGGATGAGAATTGGCCAAAATTGTGAGTGTTTATGACCGACACGTAAACGCACCCCGGAGTTCGTCAATCGTGGAAATCACTACGGGACCCTACAACTAAGTAATAATGCAAGAAATGGGCCAAAATCGGCCCAAAGTTCGCTTGTTGATGATCGACACGTAAGCGCACCATGTGGTTAAACAACCGTGGAAATCACTTTGGGGCCCCAAAACGGTGAGTAATAGTCCACGAAACGGGCCAGAATCGGCCAAAACTGTGAGTGTTGATGACCGACACGTAAACGCACCTTAGGGTTCAACCATTATGGAATCGCTTCGGGGCCCCTAAATGATGAGTAATATTCCACGAATCGCGTTAGAATTGGCCAAAACTGTGAGTGTTGACGACAGAGACGCAAACGCACCCCGGGGTTTGTTAATCGTGGAAATCGCTCTGGGACGCCAAAACAGTGAGTAATAGTGCACAAAACAGACCAGAAAATGGCCAAAATTCTGAGTTTCATTAACCGACACGTAAACGCACCACGGGGTTCGTAAATCGTGGAAATCACTCCGGGACCCCCAAAACTAAGTAGTACTCTAAGAAACGGGCCAGAATCGGCCAAAACTGCGAGTGTTGATGACCGACACATAAACGCACCACGGTGTTCGTCAATCATGGAAATCATGCCGCGACCCAAAAACAGAGTAATTGTCCAAGAAACGGGCCAGAATCGGCCAAAACGGCGAGAGTTGATGACCGACACGTAAATGCAACCTGCGGTTCGTTAACCATGGAAATCACTCCAGGGCCCCAAAACAGTGAGTAATAGTCCATGAAACGGGCCAGAATCAGCCAAAACTGTGAGTGTTGATGACTGACACGTAAGCGCGCCTTGGGGTTCAACAACTTTGGAAATCACTTCAGTACCAGAAAACGGTGACTAATAGTCCACAAAACGCGTTAGAATTGGCCAAAACTGTGAGTGTTCATAACCGACACGTAAGCGCACTCGGGGGTTCGTTAATCGTGGAAATCATTCCGGGGCCCCAAAACAGTGAGTAATAGTCCACGAAACTGGTCAGAATTGGCCAAAACTACTAGTATTGATGACCGACATGTAAACACACCCCGCGGTTCGTTAATCGTGGAAATCACTCCGGGGCCCCAAAACAGAGAGTGTTGATGACCGACACGTAAACGCACCTCAGGGTTCAACAACTATGGAAATCGCTTCGGGACCCCTAAATGGTGAGTAACAGCCCACGAATCGCGTCAGAATTGGCCAAAACTATGAGCGTTGACGACAGACATGCAAACGCACTCCGGGGATTGTCAATCGTGGAAATCGCTTTGGGACGTCAAAACGGTGAGTAATAGTGCACGAAACGGATGAGAATTGGCCAAAATTATGAGTGTTTATGACCGACACGTAAACGCACCCCGGAGTTCGTCAATCGTGGAAATCACTCCGGGACCCTAAAACTAAGTAATAATGCAAGAAATGGGCCAAAATCGGCCCAAAGTGCGCTCGTTGATGATCGACACGTAAGCGCACCATGGGGTTAAACAACCGTGGAAATCACTTTGGGGCCCCAAAACGGTGAGTAATAGTCCATGAAACGGGCCAGAATCGGCCAAAACTGTGAGTGTTGATGACCGACACGTAAACACACCTTAGGGTTCAACCACTATGGAATCGCTTCGGGGCCCCTAAATGATGAGTAATAGTCCACGAATCGCGTCAGAATTGGCATAAACTGTGGGTGTTGATGACAGAGATGCAAACGCACATCGTGGTCTATAAATTGTGGAAATCGCTCTGGGACGCCAAAACAGTGAGTAATAGTGCACGAAACGGACCAGAAATTGGCCAAAATTGTGAGTGTCATTGACCGACACATAAACGCACCACAAGGTTCATAAATCGTGGAAATCACTCCGGGACCCCCAAAACTAAGTAGTACTCCAAGAAACGGGCCGGAATCGGCCAAAACTGCGAGTGTTGATGACCGACACATAAACGCACCCCGGTGTTCGTCAATGATGGAAATCAGGCCGGGAGCCAAAAACAGAGTAATAGTCAAGGAAACGGGCCAAAATCGGCCAAAACGGCGAGAGTTGATGACCGACACGTAAATGCACCCTGCGGTTCATTCACCGTGGAAATCACTCCGGGGCCCCCAAAACAGTGAGTAATAGTCCATGAAACGGGCCAGAATCAGCCAAAACTGTGAGTGTAGATGACTGACACGTAAGCGCGCCTTGGGGTTCAACAACTTTGGAAATCACTTCAAGACCAGAAAACGGTGACTAATAGTCCACAAAACACGTTAAAATTGGCCAAAACTGTGAGTGTTCATAACCGACGCGTAAGCGCACCCGGAGGTTCGTTAATCGTGGGAATCATTCCGGGGCCCCAAAACAGTGAGTAATAGTCCATGAAACGGGCCAGAATTGGCCAAAACTAGTAGTATTGATGACCGACATGTAAACACACCCCGCGGTTCGTTAATCATGGAAATCACTCCGGGGCCCCAAAACAGTGAGTGTTGATGACCGACACGTAAACGCACCTTGGGGTTCAACAACTATGGAAATCGCTTCGGGACCCCTAAATGGTCAGTAATAGCCCAGGAATCACGTCAGAATTGGCCAAAACTGTGAGTGTTGACGACAGACACGCAAACGCACTCCGAGGATTGTCAATCGTGGAAATCGCTTTGGGACGTCAAAACGGTGAGTAAAGTGCATGAAACGGATGAGAATTGGCCAAAATTGTGAGTGTTTATGACCGACACGTAAATGCACCCCAGAGTTCGTCAATCGTGGAAACACTCCGGGACCCTAAAACTAAGTAATAATGCAAGAAATGGGCCAAAATCGGCCCAAAGTGCGCTCGTTGATGATCGACACGTAAGCGCACCATGGGGTTAAACAACCATGGAAATCACTTTGGGGCCCCAAAACGGTGAGTAATAGTCCACGAAATGGGCCAGAATCGGCCAAAACTATGAGTGTTGATGACCGACACGTAAACGCACCTTAGGGTTTGTCACGCCCAATATGCGATACTATCCTAAAGAGACTCGAAGGTCCCACCAAGGATAGAACCGCATATTGATACACTTTTGCAAGGTGGATATCATTACATCAACATTACATAATAGATAGGGATACATACATAAGGCATATAATTCCACACGAATACATCAATACATCATCCATAAGATCAACATCCGACTACGGATGAAACACAAACATAAACTCAAATGACATCCACCCTGCTAGCCCAGGCTGCCGACCTGGAACCTATCCCCTGATCGAAGAAGAAGCAGAAGGAGAACTCAGAAACAAGCAAACATCGCTCTCGCGTCATGATCATCGCATAACCTGTACCTGCAACTGTTGTTGTAGTAATCTGTGAGCCACGAGGACTCAGCAATCCCATTACGATGGGTATCAAGACTAGCAAAGCTTAATGGGAAAGGAAGGGGTAAAGTGGTGAGGTTGCAGCAGCGACTAAGCATATATGGTGGCTAACCAACGCAAATAAGAGCGAGAAGAGAGCAAGCGGAATGGTCGTGAAACTAGCAATGATCAAGAGGTGATCCTGAACTCCTACTTACGTCAGACATAACCCAAAAACCGTGTTCACTTCCTGGACTCCGCCGAGAAGAGACCATCACGGCTACACACTTGGTTGATGCGTTTTAATTCGGATCTGGTGTCAAGTTATCTACAACCGGACATTAACAAATTCCCATCTGCCACATAACCGCGGGCACGGCTCTCGAAAGTTTATACCCTACAGGGGTGTCCCAACTTAGCCCATGATAAGCTCTCGCGATCAACGAAGGATATTCCTTCTCCCAGGAAGACCCGATCAGTCTCGGAATCCTGGTTTACAAGACATTTCGACAATGGTAAAACAAGACCAGCAAAGCTGCCCGATGCACCGACAATCCCGATAGGAGCTGCACATATCTCGTTCTCAGGGCAACACCGGATGAGACATCCTACGAGTAAAACCAGACCTCGAGTTTCCCCGAGGGGGCCCCGCAGTCTACTCGGTTCGGACTAGCACTTAGAGAAGCACTGGCCCGGGGGGGGGGGGGGCTAAAATAAAGATGACCCTCGGGCTCCGGAAACCCAAGGGAAAAAGGGCTAGGTGAGGCAAATGGTAAAACCAAGGTTGGGCCTTGCTGGAGGAGTTTTTTTCAAAGCGAACTGTCAAGGGGGTCCCATAAATCACCCGACCGCGTAAGGAATGCAAAATCCGGGAAGATAAAACCGGTATGACGGAAACTAGGGCGGCAAGAGTTTAACAGAACACCAGGCAAAAGGCCGAGCCTTCCACCCTTTACCAAATATATAGATGCATTAATAATGTATAAGAGATATTGTGATATCCCAACATAACCCTATCAGCCATGGAGCAATCTTCAACTTCACCTGCAACTAACAACGCTATAAGAGGGGCTGAGCAAAAGCGGTAACATAGCCAAGCAACGGTTTGCTAGGACAGGTGACAAAGGTTAGAGGTTCATGGCAATTTGGGAGGCTTGATCAACAAGAGATAGGTAGCGCAACAAAGCGATAGAACGAAGCAACTAGCATAGCAATGATAGTAGTGAGATCCAAGGTGACGGTCATCTTGCCTGAAACCCCGCTAGGAAGAAGAACGAGTCCATGAAGAAGACGAACCAACGTAGTCAAACAAATCCTCATGAAAGCAATGTTACCGGAACTATCAAGGAGAAGCGCAACCGGAAAGAAGCAAACAACATGGTAAATGCACAATCATAAACATGGCATGATGCACAAACAAGCATGATGCATGTCCGGTTTAATTAGGCATGGCATGGCAAAGTGCAACAAACAACACTACAATTTAAGCGGAGCTCAATATGCAACGAGTTGCATATTAACAAAACACCACATCAATTATTTAGTTCTCTCTCGTTTAAGCTACCAAGCAATGTTAAATGTTGTTAAACATGGCAAGAGGTGAAGCATGTGAAAACTACCTAACTAGGCAAGTTTAAATGAGGCCGGAAGAACAAACAACAATTCCGGAAAATCCTCATGTCCATATTTTAGATTTGGTACTTTTCTGCCCTAAAACATATTTTAATGATGTTAACAGGAAAATGAAGTACACCATGTTAAACTAGGCATTTTTCCACCCTATTTACATATAAAGTTTATTTAAAACGGAGCTACGGTTATTTAGTTATGAAATAAATCATTTAAACATGGCATTTGAGCAAATTTAATCAAACAACATTTTAAACATTTTAAACATGGATGAAAATGGCATATTATTAATCTACACAAATTCTAAGCATTTTACATGTATAAATTATTTTCATATGATGCATGGTTAATTCGTTATTAGATGCATGAACAAAAGGGGTAATCTGTAAATATACAGTTTCTGGAATCATTATACAAATTCGCAGGTCAGGAAAAAAAGCTATCGGGCCAAAACTGCAGGCTGGCCCAACTGAAAAAAAACAAAGGAGGGCGCTGGGGGTGGCCTCACCATGGGCCTTGGCCCGATTGGAGGGGAGGCTGCAGGAGGGCGCAGTCAACACTCAGGACTGAACCGGGCGAGCCGCTGCTGCTCTCGTTTCTGAAGAACAGAAACAGCAGCAGGGGAGGCCGGCGATGAGGGCTCGGGGACGAGCTCACTCCGGCGAGGGACTCGGTGCAGGGACGCGGAGCTTGACGGATCCGGCCGCGGGGCATCGGTTCCCGGCGACCGCGAGGCAAACTGGAGCTCGAGGAGGCATCCATGGCAGAAGACGAACTCCTCTGTAGGCAAACAGAGGGAGGGAGTCGGGTGAGAGAGAGGGGAAGCAGAGGAGCAGAAGAAGGGGCAGGGCACGGCGACCTGCTGAGCTCCGGCGTTGCGCTCGCCGGCGCGGCGGAGGAGGCAAGGACGGCGAGGTCGTCGGGACCCTGGACGGCGACGGAGCGCAAGGAAGAAGGGGCTCGCGAGGGAGATGGCTGCTGCTGGCGCTGGGGTTCTGGTTGGAGAAGAGCTTCGGCCAGCTGGGGCCTCGGGCGTGAGCGCTCCCGCTCAGGAGGAGCTCCAGTGGTTGGCCGGGGATCGAGTGGAGGCGCGGGGAGGTGGTTGCCAGCGGGGGTGGAGTGGATCGATGGGATGAATGGGACAAAGAGGGCCGGGCACTGCTCCGGTTGGTGGTGGTTGAAGGCGAGGTGGATTTTTTTGGATCGGGGAGGATCCCGATGTGGAAGAAGAGACCAGGTGGAGTGGCGGCGGCGGAGGGAATGGAAGTATGGGACAGCTGTCCTAGAAACTAGGGTTAGGCTAGATTAGGTATGGGGTTGGTTTATATATAGGGAAAGGGGGTTTAGGGTGGATTTGGACCCTCCGATTAAATCGGACGGTCGAGAATAAATGGCTTAGGGGAGTCCAACAAATAAACGCAGATGTTTTGTAGAAGTTTGGGGATGATCTGAACCCATCGGTAATGAAAGCCCGGGTCGGGTTCGGGGAAGCATTCGGACGTGCGGGAGGTTGCGAAAGAGAGGCCATGGCTGTGCAAAGAGATAAGGTGGTCAAACAAGAGGGAAACGAGAACCCGGTTGGTCTCGAAACGGACAGCAAAGACAAGGGGGACACGTCAACTACGAACGGATGCAAGTTTTAAAACATGACGATAACGGAATGCCGATGCAATGCAAATGATGACATGAAGAAAAGCAACAAGCAAAAGTAAAACACACGACAACAACGAAAAATATGGAAGGCGTCTGGAGTGTCGGTCTCGGGGCATTACAACACTCCACCACTACGAGAGGATCTCATCCCGAGATCTAGGATGGCCCCTGAGGGAAGCAGAAAAGGAAGAGGAGAGGTAAAACAAAGTTGCTTCTTTGACAAAAGAGTGAAACCACGATCCTTGAGAGGTTGAAAACTTGAAAGAAGAACACAACAGAGTTGAACACAATTGAGAGCACTGTAGTAGAAAATAGAAACAAGGAACACCATGTGAACCTTGGAGGTTGCACAGCTATGGATAACGAGTACAATGGACAAGAAGGAATTGGAACCCCTCTGGTTGAAACGAGATAACCAAGGAACAAGGAAGATCAAATTCGGATAGCACTCCAGTTGAAAAGATATGCAAGACTTGATAAGATGAAAAGAACTTGAAGAGATGACACAACACTCCGGTTAAATGGATAAGCATGAAAAGAACACGATCCTCACAATTCGAGATGATGAGTGAAGAGAGCAACATCACCATGCCTCCGGAAGAAAGAATAGAAGATAGATCATTGGAATAACAGAATGAAGAAGAAAATGCCAACTTCTGTCACAAATGAACTTGGAAAGCATCCATGCAAAGAAGAATTTAACGGAGTTGTTGCAAAATCAACAACGAAAAGCACAAGCTTGTTGTGGGCTTATGGCAAACATCTCAAGACTATGAGGTGACAACCGGCCACTAATGGAAACCGTTGATTTGATTGAGAGCACCAAAGAGATGGAAAACTTCTTCACCGAGAGGATAGGAGAAAAACTCGGATCATTGATAAGCACCACAAATAGCAATATTCCTTAGGGAAGGCTTTTGGTGAAATCTATACCAAGATAACTCCAAAGAAGAGATTGATGGATTTAAAATACCTCATTCTTGACAACATGTGAATCATGAAACACGAACTCAAATTGTCAAGAATGACATAACACCACCTCAAATGATAAGGTAGAACGAATTGCGCTTCAAAATGCAAGAAGAAAAATACTTGAGCTCCTCAAAACAAAACATGTGTTGAACACCATGTTTATTTTAGAGTATAGCTTGGCGGATCATAACTCCAAGAAAAATCTTGAAGAACAATTGAAGAATGAAAAGGAATCCTTGATGAACCACCATGTAGAGCCTCCATGAAGAACTCCGGTAATAAAAGGATGATAAAAAGAAAGGGAAGTTGAAAACACAAGGTGAAGCCTTGCCACAATTTAGATGGAGCTTCGCAATGATATAACCGAGAGAACTTGGAACTCCGAAAATAAAAGATGATCTTAGAACCGAGAATTTATTCCTCAAGAACAAACTCCAAAGGAAACAATTAATCACTTGGATGAAACAATAATAAGAATTACGTTATGCCTATCCTTCACCAATTTAAATTGATGATAAGCAACGGATTTGGCATACTACTTATTCTCGTAGAAAGGATTAAGAGGGATATAGCGTAAACTTCAGAAGGTATTGATGGAACCACCTGTGGGATTGGAAAGAACGAATGAAATGATACGGTAACAAAGGAAGAGGAATGTTGAAAGAACCACCGTAGAAATTGCAAAAGAGAGTAGCAAGGGCACAATTCACCGGAAAGAATTGAAAACGAATGACGATACTTGAAGGGATTTAGATACATGAGAACAAAGAGATCATGAACTGGTTAGAGGATATTTGAACGATTCACCGGTAAGATTTGGAGAACGATAGCTACATGCTGAGAATGAGTAATAATCAGAAATGATGGCCTTCGTATGGTCAAGAAAGGAAGCAACTCCTGAAATGCGTCGGATGGTTGAAAAGAATTCTCACAATCGAAAACAATTATGAGAGGATGGCATCAAGCTAGAACCACACATCTTTGGAAGAACGGGTAAGGATTTAAGAGGAACTCTTCTTCGGTCTTCAAAATTCGAGAATGACGAGGAGAAACACCACCCAAAATTAGTGAGATACTCCGGGAGAATGAAAAAGAGGAAGGGTTGAACCAAAGATGAAAAGGATTTGAAAGAGATCTTGGAGAACATCTGACTGATGAAATTCATTCTTATGTCAAACTTCGAAAAGAATTTGGGAATGGCTTCGGGAAAAATAGGAGAGTCAGGTAAGATCCTGGGAAAACACCTGTGGGTTAGGGCCCACTCAAAAGAAAACACCGTTGAACAATTTTAAAGAGAGGTTGCACCGGTTGAATTAAATGGCTTGAACGAGATAACAACCTCGAAATATCTTGAACGGATTGAGAATGGAAACACAAGTCTTGTGAGATATCTTCAGCACTCCAGAACAAATTAATATTAAGAAGTGAATGATTAAGAGGTGCATCGACATGAGAAAGCATTAGAAATGAGGAAAGAATATGATGAATATCGCAAGCTTCAATTGGATCTACCGGAGAAGAAACAACAATGGAGGATGATGAACTTGAAACTGTTGAGGATCTTCATGCGAAATCACCGGATAAGAACATTGAAAGAAAAGAATGAAGAGACTTCACATGAATAAATGGATACTTGATTTAAATAAATGAGTCCTTGATGAAAAAGGGTGGGAGGGTGGGGAAAAACAAAGACAACTTGGGATGAACGAAACAAACACCGTTGAGAAAACTTAGAATTGATCTTGCGGATGGGGAGAATGATGGGATCATCTCGAAGAGAAGCACGCCGGTAGGAAAGAATTAACATGACAACCTCAATGATCAAAAGGATTAGTATTCACATAGCAATATGAGAACAACATTTAGGAAAGGTATGGATTCAACACTTGACTTCGAAGCAACTCGAATACCAAAAATAAAACAAAACAAAGGATTTGGCTTGCAGAATAAGCCGGAACAAATACATATGATAGAGATTTACCCAATCCCATATCAGGCATCTGTCAGAAAGATATTATAGGAGCTACTTGAATTCCCACCTATAAACTCCCAAAACTTTCTGGTTATGCAATCTGGTGTTGGGGATACAGGGGAAGCAATATATCTCACCCAAACTAACAATCCCTACATCCAGCTGTATCCATCCGTCAACACATAACCAAGAAAACTCCGGAAATCGTGTACCTCAACCTTCGAAAAGCATCCGTTATACGAGCTATGGCAATACTCCCGAACTCCCTAGTACTGGGTGGCGTCGAGGTTATCTCACCAACAACTGCATAAAAGAGATTTTCGATGTCGGCAAAACTCAGGTATTCCAGAACTGCAACGATAAAATTATGACGACAACACCTCGGAGCTCAACTCCCCGGGACACTACCACAACCCCTAAATGACAAGAGGCACCAAGAACAATGTTCTCGTCATAAGAATATCGGAACGATCCCAAGATACCCGCGTGATCCTAAATTTTTTTAGTTAAATTTGAGGAGAGGAAAGACAAAACATCTACGTCAGGAGTCCTCACCAGAGCGACGAAGGGGGCTGAGGAGTAAAAAGAATCCTACTCTCCGATATATATAATCCTAAGACTCAAAATAGTATTCTTCTAGACTCACCAACGACCAACAATCAAGGGGGCTACTATGGTCGGTCGAGGCTCTGATACCAACTTGTCATGCCCAATATGCGATACTATCCTAAAGAGACTCGAAGGTTCCACCAAGGATAGAACCGCATATTGATACGCTTTTGCAAGGTGGATATCATTACATCAACATTACATAATAGATAGGGATACATACATAAGGCATACAATGCCACACGAATACATCAATACATCATCCATAAGATCAACATCCGACTATGGATGAAACACAAACAGAAACTCAAACGACATCCACCCTGCTAGCCCAGGCTGCCGACCTGGAACCTATCCCCTGACCGAAGAAGAAGCAGAAGGAGAACTCCAAAACAAGCAAACATCACTCTCGCGTCATGATCATCGCATAACCTGTCCCTGCAACTGTTGTTGTAGTAATCTGTGAGCCACGAGGACTCAGCAATCCCATTACCATGGGTATCAAGACTAGCAAAGCTTAATGGGAAAGGAAGGGGTAAAGTGGTGAGGTTGCAGCAGCGACTAAGCATATATGGTGGCTAACCAACGCAAATAAGAGCGAGAAGAGAGCAAGCGGAACGGTCGTGAAACTAGCAATGATCAAGAGGTGATCCTGAGCTCCTACTTACGTCAGACATAACCCAAAAACCGTGTTCACTTCCCGGACTCCGCCGAGAAGAGACCATCACAGCTACATACTCGGTTGATGCGTTTTAATTCGGAACTGGTGTCAAGTTATCTACAACCTGACATTAACAAATTCCCATCTGCCACATAACCGCGGGCACGACTCTCGAAAGTTTATACCCTGCAGGGGTGTCCCAACTTAGCCCATGATAAGCTCTCGCGATCAACGAAGGATATTCCTTCTCCCAGGAAGACCCGATCAGTCTCGGAATCCCGGTTTACAAGACATTTCGACAATGGTAAAACAAGACCAGCAAAGCCGCCCGATGCGCCGACAATCCCGATAGGAGCTGCACATATCTCGTTCTCAGGGCAACACCGGATGAGACATCCTACGAGTAAAACTAGACCTCGAGCTTCCCCGAGGGGGCCCCATAGTCTACTCGGTTCGGACCAGCACTTAGAGAAGCACTGGCCCGGGGGGGCTGAAATAAAGATGACCCTCGGGCTCCGGAAACCCAAGCGAAAAAGGGCTAGGTGAGGCAAATGGTAAAACCAAGGTCGGGCCTTGCTGGAGGAGTTTTTTTCAAAGCGAACTGTCAAGGGGGGCCCATAAATCACCCGACCGTGTAAGGAACGCAAAATCCGGGAACATAACACCGGTATGACAGAAACTAGGGCGGCAAGAGTGGAAAAAAACACCAGGCATAACGCCGAGCCTTCCACCCTTTACCAAATATATAGATGCATTAATAATGTATAAGAGATATTGTGATATCCCAACATAACCCTGTCCGCCATGGAGCAATCTTCAACTTCACCTGCAACTAACAACGCTATAAGTGAAGGAAATATGCCCTAGAGGCAATAATAAAGTTATTATTTATTTCCTTATATCATGATAAATGTTTATTATTCATGCTAGAATTGTATTAACCGTATACATAATACATGTGTGTGAATACATAGACAAACATAGTGTCACTAGTATGCCTCTATTTGACTAGCTCGTTGAATCAAAGATGGTTAAGTTTCCTAGCCATAGACATGAGTTGACATTTGATTAACGGGATCACATCATTAGGAGAATGATGTGATTGACTTGACCCATTCTGTTAGCTTAGCACTTGATTGTTTAGTATGTTACTATTGCTTTCTTCTTGACTTATACATGTTCCTGTAACTATGAGATTATGCAACTCCCGTTTACCGGAGGAACACTTTGGGTGCTACCAAACGTCACAACGTAACTGGGTGATTATAAAGGAGTACTACAGGTGTCTCCGAAGGTACATGTTGGGTTGGCGTATTTCGAGATTAGGTTTTGTCACTCCGATTGTCGGAGAGGTATCTCTGGGCCCTCTCGGTAATGCACATCACTATAAGCCTTGCAAGCAATGTAGCTAATGAGTTAGTTACGGAATGATGCATTACATAAACGAGTAAAGAGACTTGCCGGTAATGAGATTGAACTAGGTATTGGATACCGACGATCGAATCTCGGGCAAGTAACATACCGATGACAAAGGGAACAACGTATGTTGTTATGCGGTTTGACCGATAAAGATCTTCGTAGAATATGTAGGAGCCAATATGGGCATCCAGGTTCCTCTATTGGTTATTGACCGAGAATAGTTGTAGGTCATGTCTACATAGTTCTCGAACCCGTAAGGTCCACACGCTTAAACGTTACGATGACAGTTTTATTATGAGTTTATGAGTTTTGATGTACCAAGGAGTTCGGAGTCCCGGATGAGATCGGGGACATGACGAGGAGTCTCGAAATGGTCGAGACGTAAAGATCGATATATTGGACGACTATATTCGGATATCAGAAAGGTTCCGAGTGATTCGGGTATTTTTCGGAGTACCGGAGAGTTACGGGAATTCGTATTGGGCCTTAATGGGCCATACGGGAAAGGAGAGAAAGGGCCATAAGGGTGGCCACACCCCTCCCCATGGACTAGTCCGAATTGGACTAGGGAGGGGGGGGGCGCCCCCTTCCTTCCTTCTCCTTCTCTCATCCCTTTCCTTCTCTCCTACTCCTACTACATGGAAGGACTCCTAGTTGGACTAGGAAAGGGGGAATCCTACTCCCGGTGGGAGTAGGACTCCCCTAGGGCGCGCCATAGAAGAGGGCCGGCCCTCCCCTCCTCCACTCCTTTATATACGGGGGTAGGGGGCACCCCATGGACACACAAGTTGATCTACGGATCGTTCCTTAGCCATGTGCGGTGCCGCCTTCCACCATATTCCACCTCGATCATATCGTCGCGGAGTTTAGACGAAGCCCTGCGCCGGTAGAACATCATTATCGTCACCACACTGTCGTGCTGACGGAACTCATCTCCGGAGCTTTGCTGGATCGGAGGCCGGAGATCGTCATCGAGCAGAACGTGTGCTGAACTCGGAGGCCCTGTACGTTCGGTGCTTGGATCGGTCGGATCGTGAAGACGTACGACTACATCAACCGCGTTGTGCTAACGCTTCCACTTATGGTGTACGAGGGTACGTGGACGAACACTCTCCCCTCTCATTGCTATGCCATCACCATGATCTTGCGTGTGCGTAGGAATTTTTTTGAAATTACTACGTTCCCCAATAGTGGCATCTGAGCCAGGTTTTATGCATTGATGTTATATGCACGAGTAGAACACAAGTGAGTTGTGGGCGATACAAGTCATACAGCTTACCAACATGTCATACTTTGGTTCGGCGGTATTGTTGGATGAAGCGGCCCGGACCGAAATTACGCGTATGCTTACGCGAGACTGGTTTTACCGCCGTGCTTTGCACACAGGTGACTAGCGGGTGTCAGTTTCTCCAACTTTAGTTGAACCGAGTGTGGCTACGCCCGGTCCTTGCGAAGGTTAAAACAGCACCAACTTGACAAACTACCGTTGTGGTTTTGATGCGTAGGTAAGAACGGTTCTTGCTCAGCCCGTAGCAGCCACGTAAAACTTGCAACAACAAAGTAGAGAACGTCTAACTTGTTTTTGCAGGGCATGTTGTGATGTGATATGGCCAAGACGTGATGCTATATTTTATTGTATGAGATGATCATGTTTTGTAACCGAAGTTATCGCCAACTGGCAGGAGCCATATGGTTGCCGTTTTATTGTATGAAATGCAAACGCCCTGTAATTGCTTTACTTTATCACTAAGCGGTAGCGATAGTCGTAGAAGCAATAGATGGCGTAAACGATAACGATGCTACGATGGAGATCAAGGTGTCGCGCCGGTGACGATGGTGATCACGATGGTGCTTCGGAGATGGAGATCACAAGCACAAGATGATGATGGCCATATCATATCACTTATATTGATTGCATGTGATGTTTATCCTTTATGCATCTTATCTTGCTTTGATTGATGGTAGCATTTTAAGATGATCTCTCACTAAAAATTATCAAGAAGTGTTCTCCCTGAGTATGCACCGTTGCCAAAGTTCGTCGTGCCCAGACACCACGTGATGATCGGGTGTGATAAGCTCTACGTCCATCTACAACGGGTGCAAGCCAGTTTTGCACACGCAGAATACTCAGGTTAAACTTGACGAGCCTAGCATATGCAGATATGGCCTCGAAACACGGAGACCGAAAGGTCGAGCGTGAATCATATAGTAGATATGATCAACATAGTGATGTTCACCATTGAAAACTACTCCATCTCACGTGATGATCGGTTATGGTTTAGTTGATTTGGATCACGTGATCACTTAGATGACTAGAGAGATGTCTGTCTAAGTGGGAGTTCTTAAGTAATATGATTAATTGAACTTAAATTTATCATGAACTTAGTCCTGGTAGTATTTTGCAAATTATGTTGTAGATCAATAGCTTGCGTTGTTGCTTTCATATGTTTATTTTGATATGTTCCTAGAGGAAACTATGTTGAAAAATGTTAGTAGCAATGATGCGGATTGGATCCGTGATCTGAGGTTTACCCTCATTGCTGCACGGAAGAATTATGTCCTTGATGCACCACAGGGTGACGGACCTATTGCAGGAGCAGATGCAGACGTTATGAACGTTTGGCTAGCTCAATATGATGACTACTTGATAGTTTAGTGCACCATGCTTAACGGCTTAGAATCGGGACTTCAAAGACGCTTTGAACGTCATGGACCATATGAGATGATCCAGGAATTGAAGTTAATATTTCAAGCAAATACCCGAGTTGAGAGATATGAAGTCTCCAACAAGTTCTATAGCTAAAAGATGGAGGAGAATCGCTCAACTAGTGAGCATGTGCTCAGATTGTCTGGGTACTTCAATCGCTTGAATCAAGTGGGAGTTAATCTTCCAGATAAGATAGTGATTGACAAAAGTCTCTAGGCACCATCACTAAGTTACTAGAACTTCATGATGAACTATAGTATGGAAGGGATGATGAAAACGATTCCCGAGCTCTTCGTGATGTTGAAATCGACGAAGGTAGAAATCAAGAAAGAGCATCAAGTGTTGATGATTAACAAGACCACTAGTTTCAAGAAAAGGGCAAAGGGAAAGAAAGGGAACTTAAAGTAGAATGACAAGCAAGTTGTCACTCCCGTGAAGAAGCCCAAAGCTGGACCAAAGCCTGAAACTGAGTGCTTACACTGCAAAGGAAATGGTCACTGGAAGCGGAAATGCCATAAATATTTGGTGGATAAGAAGGATGGCAAAGTGAACAAGGGCATATTTCATATACAGGTGTTTGATGTGTATCTTACTAGTGTTTATAGTAACCCCTGAGTATTTGATACTTGTTCGGTTTCTAAGATTAGTAACTCGAAACATGAGTTACATAATAAACAGAGACTAGTTGAGGGGAAGTGACGATGAGTGTTGGAAATAGTTCCAAGATTGATATGATCATCATCACACACTCCCTATATTTTCGAGATTGATGTTAAACCTAAATAAATGTTATTTAGCGTTTGCGTTGAGCATGAATATGATTTGATCATGTTTATTGCAATACGGTTATTCATTTAAAGTTAAAGAATAATTGTTATTCTGTTTACATGAATAAGACCTTCGATGGTTATACACCCAATGAAAATAGTTTGTTGGATCTCGATCGTAGTGATACACATATTCATATTATTGATGCCAAAAGATGCAAAGTTAATAATGATAGTGCAATTTATTTGTGGCACTGCCGTTGGGGTCATATCGGTGTAAAGCGCATGAAGAAACTCCATAAAGATGGATTTTCGGAATCACTTGGTTATGAATCATTTGATGCTTGCGAACCGTGCCTTTTGGGCAAGATGACTAAAACTCCGTTCTCCGGAACAATGGAACAAGCTGCTTACTTATTGGAAATAATACATACCGATGTATGCGATCCAATGAGTGTTGATGCTCGTGGCAAGTATCGTTATTTTCTGACCTTCAGAAGATGATTTGAGCAGATATGGGTATATCTACTTGATGAAACATAAGTCTGAAATAGTTGAAAGGTTCAAAGAATTTCAGAGTGAAGTGGAAAAATCATCGTAACAAGAAAATAAAGTTTCTGCAATCTGATCGCGGAGACAAATATTTGAGTTACGAGTTTGGCCTTCATATAAAACAATGTGGAATAGTTTCACAGCTCACGCCACCTGGAACACCACAACATTATGGTGTGTCCGAACGTCATAACCGCACTTTATTGGATATGGTGCGATCTATGATGTCTCTTACTAATTTACCACTATTGTTTTGGGGTTATGCATTAGAGACAACTGCATTCACGTTAAAAGGGCACCATCTAAATCCGTTGAGACGACACCATATGAACTGTGGTTTAGCAAGAAACCCAAGTTGTCGTTTCTTAAAGTTTGGAGTTGCGATGCTTATATGAAAAAGTTTTTCAACCTGATAAGCTCGAACCCATATCGGAGAAGTGCGTCTTCATAGAATACCCAAAGAAAACTGTTGGGTAATCCTTCTATCACAGATCCGAAGGCAAAACATTCATTGCTAAAAATGGATCCTTTTTAGAGAAGGAGTTTCTCTCGAAAGAAGTGAGTGGGAGGAAAGTAGAGCTTGATAAGGTAATTTGTACCTTCTCCCGAATTGGAAAGTAGCTCATCACAGAAATTAGTTCCAGTGATTCCTACACCAATTAGTGAGGAAGCTAATGATGATGATCATGAAACTTCAGATCAAGTTACTACAAAACCTCGTAGGTCTTCCAGAGTACGATCCGCACCAGAGTGGTACGGTAATCCTATTCAGGAAGTCATGTTACTAGACCATGATAAACCTACGAACTATGATGAAACGATGATGAGCCCAGATTCCACGAAATGGTTTGAGGCCATGAAATCTGAGATGGGATCCATATATGAGACCGAAGTGTGGACTTTGATTGACTTGCCCGATGATCAGCAAGCCATAGAAAATAAGTGGATCTTCAAGAGGAAGACGGACGTTGATAGTAGTGTTACTATCTACAAAGCTCGACTTGTCGGAAAAAGGTTTTTCGACAAGTTCAAGATGTTGAATACAATGAGATTTTCTCACTCCTATCGATGCTTAAAAGTCTGTCCGAATCATGTTAGAAATTGCCACATTTTATGAAATCTGGCAAATGGATGTCAAAACTGAATTCCTTAATGGTTTTCTTAAAGAAGAGTTGTATATGATGCAACCCGAAGGTTTTGTTGATCCAAGAGGTGCTAACAAAGTGTGCAAGCTCCAGCGATCCATCTATGGACTGGTGCAAGCATCTCAGAGTTGGAATATACGCTTTGATAAGTGGATCAAAGCATATAGTTTTGTACAGACTTACGGTGAAGCCTGTATTTACAAGAAAGTGAGTGGGAGCACTACAACATTTCTGATAAGTATATGTGAATGACATATTGTTGATCGGAAATAATGTAGAATTATTCTGCAAAGCATAAAGGAGTGTTTGAAAGAAGTTCTTTAAAAGAAAGACTTCAGTAAAGCTACTTACATATTGAGCATCAAGATCTATTGAGATAGATCAAGACGCTTGATAAGATTTTCAATGTGTACATACCTTGACAAGATTTTGTAGTAGTTCAAAATGGAACAATCAAAGAAAGAGTTCTTGCCTGTGTTGCAAAGGTATGAAATTGAGTAAGACTCAAATCGCGACCACAACAGAAAATAGAAAAGAGAACGAAAGTCATTCCCTATGCCTCAGTCATAGGTTCTATAAAGTATGCTATGCTATGTACCAGACCTATTGTATACTTTGCTCTGAATATGGCAAGGGACTACAATAGTGATCTAGGAGTAGATCACTGGACATTGGTCAAGAATATCCTTAGTGAGGACTAAGGAAATATTTCCCGATTATGGAGGTGATAAAAGAGCCCGTCGTAAAGAGTTACATCGGTGCAAGCTTTTACACCGATCCAGATGACTCTAAGTCTCAATCTGGATACATATTCAAAGTGGGAGCAATTAGCTAGAGTAGCTCCGTGCAGAGCATTGTAGACATAGAATATTTGCAAAAGACATACGGCTCTGAATGTGACAGACCCATTGACTAAGCTTCTCTCACGAGCAAAACATGATCACACCTTAGTACTCTTTGGGTGTTAATCACATAGCGACGTGAACTAGATTATTGACTCTACTAAACTCTTTGGGTATTGGTCACATGACGATGTGAACTATGGGTGTTAATCATATACAGATATGGATATTGGTGTTAAATCACATGGCGATGTGAACTAGATTATTGACTCTAGTGCAAGTGGGAGACTGAAGGAAATATGCCCTAGAGGCAATAATAAAGTTATTATTTATTTCCTTATATTATGATAAATGTTTATTATTCATGCTAGAATTGTATTAACCGGAAACATAATACATGTGTGTGAATACATAGACAAACATAGTGTCACTAGTATGCCTCTACTTGACTAGCTCGTTGAATCAAAGATGGTTAAGTTTCCTAGCCATAGACATGAGTTGTCATTTGACTAACGGGATCACATCATTAGGAGAATGATGTGATTGACTTGACCCATTCCGTTAGCTTAGCACTTGATCGTTTAGTATGTTTCTATTGCTTACTTCATGACTTATACATGTTCTTGTAACTATGAGATTATGCAACTCCCGTTTACCGGAGGAACACTTTGGGTGCTACCAAACGTCACAACGTAACTGGGTTATTATAAAGGAGTACTACAGGTGTCTCCGAAGGTACATGTTGGGTTGGCGTATTTCGAGATTAGGTTTTGTCACTCCGATTGTCGGAGAGGTATCTCTGGGCCCTCTCGGTAATGCACATCACTATAAGCCTTGCAAGCAATGTAGCTAATGAGTTAGTTACGGAATGATGCATTACATAAACGAGTAAAGAGACTTGCCGGTAACGAGATTGAACTAGGTATTGGATACCGACGATCGAATCTCGGGCAAGTAACATACCGATGACAAAGGGAACAACGTATGTTGTTATGCGGTTTGACCGATAAAGATCTTTGTAGAATATGTAGGAGCCAATATGGGCATCCAGGTTCCGCTATTGGTTATTGACCGAGAATAGTTCTAGGTCATGTCTACATAGCTCTCAAACCCGTAGGGTCCGCACGCTTAAACGTTACGATGACAGTTTTATTATGAGTTTATGAGTTTTGATGTACCGAAGGAGTTCGGAGTCCCGGATGAGTTCAGGGACATGACGAGGAGTCTCGAAATGGTCGAGACGTAAAGATCGATATATTGGACGACTATATTCGGACAGTAGAAAGGTTACGAGTGATTCGGGTATTTTTCAGAGTACCGGAGAGTTACGGGAATTTGTATTGGGCCTTAATGGGCCATACGGGAAAGGAGAGAAAGGGCCAGAAGGGTGGCCGCGCCCCTCCCCATGGACTAGTCCGAATTGGACTAGGGAGGGGGGGGCGCCCCCTTCCTTCCTTCTCTTTCTCTCTTCCCTTTCCTTCTCTCCTACTCCTACTACATGGAAGGACTCCTAGTTGGACTAGGAAAGGGGGAATCCTACTCCCGGTGGGAGTAGGACTCCCCTAGGGCGCGCCATAGAAGAGGGCCGGCCCTCCCCTCCTCCACTCCTTTATATATGGGGGTAGGGGGCACCCCATGGACACTCAAGTTGATCTACGGATCGTTCCTTAGCCGTGTGCGGTGCCCCCTTCCACCATATTCCACCTTGATCATATCGTCGCGGAGTTTAGACGAAGCCCTGCGCCGGTAGAACATCATCATCGTCACCACGCCGTCGTGCTGACGGAACTCATCTCCGGAGCTTCGCTGGATCGGAGGCCGGAGATCGTCATCGAGCTGAACGTGTGCTGAACTCGGAGGCCCCATACGTTCGGTGCTTGGATTGGTCGGATCGTGAAGACGTACGACTACATGAACCGCGTTGTGCTAATGCTTCCGCTTACGGTCTACGAGGGTACGTGGACGAACACTCTCCCCTCTCGTTGCTATGCCATCACCATGATCTTGCGTGTGCGCAGGATTTTTTTTGAAATTACTACGTTCCCCAACAATAAGAGGGGATGAGCAAAAGCGGTAACATAGCCAAGCAACGGTTTGCTAGGATGGGTGACAAAGGTTAGAGGTTCATGGCAATTTGGGAGGCTTGATCAACAAGAGATAGGTAGCGCAACAAAGCGATAGAATGAAGCAACTAGCATAGCAATGATAGTAGTGAGATCCAAGGTGACGGTCATCTTGCCTGAAACCCCACTAGGAAGAAGAACGAGTCCATGAAGAAGACGAACCAACATAGTCGAACGAATCCTCATGAACGCAACGTTACCGGAACTATCAAGGAGAAGCACAACCGGAAAGAAGCAAACAACAAGGTAAATGCACAATCATAAACATGGCATGATGCACAAACAAGCATGATGCATGTCCGGTTTAATGAGGCATGGCATGGCAAAGTGCAACAAACAACACTACAATTTAAGCGAAGCTCAATATGCAACGAGTTGCATATTAACAAAACACCACATCATATATTTAGTTCTCTCTCGTTTAAGATACCAAGCAATGTTAAATGTTGTTAAACATGGCAAGAGGTGAACCATGTGAAAACTACCTAACTAGGCAAGTTTAAATGAGGCCGGAAGAACAAACAACAATTCCGGAAAATCCTCATGTCCATATTTTAGATTTGGTACTGTTATGCCCTAAAACATATTTTAATGATGTTAAACAGCAAAATGAAGTACACCATGTTAAACTAGGCATTTTTCCACCCCATTTACATATAAAGTTTATTTAAAACAGAGCTACGGTTATCTAGTTATGAAATAAATCATTTAAACATGGCATTTGTGAAAATTTAATCAAACAACATTTTAAACATGGATGAAAGTGGCATATTATTAATCTACACAAAATTCTAAGCATTTTACATGTATAAATTATTTTCATATGATGCATGGTTAATTCGTTATTAGATGCATGAACAAAAGGAGTAATTTGTAAATAAGCAGTTTCTGGAATCATTATACAAATTCGCAGGTCAGGAAAAAAAGCTACCGGGCCAAAACTGTAGGCTGGCCCAACTGGAAAAAAAACAAAGGAGGGCGCTGGGGGTGGCCTCACCATGGGCCTTGGCCCGATGGGAGGGGAGGCTGCAGGAGGGCGCGGTCAACACTCGGGACTGAACCGGGCGAGCCGCTGCTGCTCTCGTTTCTGAAGAACAGAAACAGCAGCAGGGGAGGCCGGCGATGAGGGCTCGGGGACGAGCTCACTCCGGCGAGGGACTCGGTGCAGGGAGGCGGAGCTTGACGGATCCGGCCGCGGGGCATCGGTTCCCGGCGACCGCGAGGCAAACTGGAGCTCGAGGAGGCATCCATGGCAGAAGACAAACTCCTCTGTAGGCAAACAGAGGGAGGGAGTCGGGTGAGAGAGAGGGGAAGCAGAGGAGCAGAAGAAGGGGCAGGGCACGGCGACCTGCTGAGCTCCGGCGTCACGCTCGCCGGCGCGGCGGAGGAGGCAAGGACGGCGAGGTCGTCGGGACCCTGGACGGCGACGGAGCGCAAGGAATAAGGGGCTCGCGAGGGAGATGGCTGCTGCTGGCGCTGGGGTTCTGGTTGGAGAAGAGCTTCGGCCAGCTGGGGCCTCGGGCATGAGTGCTCCTGCTCAGGAGGAGCTCCAGTGGTTGGCCGGGGATCGAGTGGAGGCGCGGGGAGGTGGTTGCCAGCGGGGGTGGAGTGGATCGTTGGGATGAATGGGACAAAGAGGGCCGGGCACTGCTCCGGTTGGTGGTGGTTGAAGGCGAGGTGGATTTTTTTGGATCGGGGAGGATCCCGATGTGGAAGAAGAGACCAGGTGGAGTGGCGGCGGCGGAGGGAATGGAAGGATGGGACAGCCGTCCTAGAAACTAGGGTTAGGCTAGATTAGGTATGGGGTTGGTTTATATATAGGGAAAGGGGGTTTAGGGTGGATTTGGACCCTCCGATTAAATCAGACGGTCGAGAATAAATGGCTTAGGGGAGTCCAACAAATAAACGCAGATGTTTTGTAGAAGTTTGGGGATGATCTGAACCCATCGGTAATGAAAGCCCGGGTCGGGTTCGGGGAAGCATTCGGACGTGCGCGAGGTTGTGAAAGAGAGGCCATGGCTGTGCAAAGAGATAAGGTGGTCAAACAAGAGGGAAATGAGAACCCGGTTGGTCTCGAAACAGACAGCAAAGACAAGGGGGGCACGTTAACTACGAACGGATGCAAGTTTTAAAACATGACGACAACGGAGTGCCGATGCAATGCAAATGATGACATGAAGAAAAGCAACAAGCAAAAGTAAAACACACGACAACAACGAAAAATATGGAAGGCGTCTGGAGCGTCGGTCTCGGGGCGTTACAGGGTTCAACCACTATGGAATCGCTTGGGGGCCCCTAAATGATGAGTAATAGTCCACGAATCGCGTCAGAATTGGCCAAAACTGTGAGTGTTGACGACAGAGACGCAAACGCACCCCGGGGTTTGTAAATCGTGGAAATCGCTCTGGGACGCCAAAACGGTGAGTAATAGTGCACGAAACAGACCAGAAATTGGCCAAAATTGTGAGTGTCATTGACCGACACGTAAATGCACCACGGGGTTCGTAAATCGTGGAAATCACTCCGGGACCCCCAAAACTAAGTAGTACTCTAATAAAACGGGCCAGAATCGGCAAAAGCTGCGAGTGTTGATGACCGACACATAAACGCACCCCGTTGTTCATCAATCATGGAAATCACGTGGGACCCAAAAACAGAGTAATAGTCCAAGAAACGGGCCAGAATCGGCCAAAACGGTGAGAGTTGATGACCGGCACGTAAATGCACCCTGCGGTTCGTTAACCGTGGAAATCACTCCAGGGCCCCAAAACAGTGAGTAATAGTCCATGAAACGGGCCAGAATCAGCCAAAACTATGAGTGTTGATGACTGACACGTATGTGTGCCTTGGGGTTCAACACCTTTGGAAATCACTTCAGGACCAGAAAACAGTGACTAATAGTCGAAAAACGCGTTAGAATTGGCCAAAACTGTGAGTGTTCATAACCGACACGTAAGCGCACCCGGGGGTTCGTTAATCGTGGAAATCATTCCGGGGCCCCAAAATAGTGAGTAATAGTCCACGAAACGGGACAGAATTGGCCAAAACTACTAGTATTGATGACCGACATGTAAACACACCCCGCGGTTCGTTAATCGTGGAAATCACTCCGGGGCCCCAAAACAGTGAGTGTTGATGACCGACACGTAAACGCACCTTGGGGTTCAACAACTATGGAAATTGCTTCCGGACCCCTAAATGGTGAGTAATAGCGCACGAATCACGTCAGAATTGGCCAAAACTGTGAGTATTGACGACAGACACGCAAACGCACTCCGGGGATTGGCAATCGTGGAAATCGCTCTGGGACGTCAAAACGGTGAGTAATAGTGCACGAAACGGATCAGAATTGGCCAAAATTGTGAGTGTTTATGACCGACACGTAAACGCACCCCGGAGTTCGTCAATCGTGGAAATCACTCCGGGACCCTAAAACTAAGTAATAATGCAAGAAATGGGCCAAAATCGGCCCAAAGTGCGCTTGTTGATGATCGACACGTAAGCGCACCATGGGGTTAAACAACCGTGGAAATCACTTTGGGGCCCCAAAACGGTGAGTAATAGTCCACGAAACGGGCCAGAATCGGCCAAAACTGTGAGTGTTGATGACCGACACGTAAACGCACCTTAGGGTTCAACCACTATGGAATCGCTTCGGGGCCCCTAAATGATGAGTAATAGTCCACGAATCGCGTCAGAATTGGCCAAAACTATGAGTGTTGACGACAGAGACGCAAACACACCCCCGGGGTTTGTAAATCATGGAAATCGCTCTGGGACGCCAAAACGGTGAGTAATAGTGCACGAAACGGACCAGAAATGGCCAAAATTGTGAGTGTCATTGACCGACACGTAAACGCACCACGGGGTTCGTAAATCGTGGAAATCACTCTGGGACCCCCAAAACTAAGTAGTACTCTAAGAAACGGGCCAGAATCGGCCAAAACGACGAGTGTTGATGACCGACACATAAACGCACCCTGGTGTTCGTCAATCATGGAAATCACGCCGGGACCCAAAAACAGAGTAATAGTCCAAGAAACGGGCCAGAATCGGCCAAAACGGCGAGAGTTGATGACCGACACGTAAATGCACCCCGCGGTTCATTAACCGTGGAAGGCACTCCAGGGCCCCAAAACAGTGAGTAATAGTCCATGAAACGGGCCAGAATCAGCCAAAACAGCGAGTGTTAATGACTGACACATAAGCACGCCTTGGGGTTCAACAACTTTGGAAATCACTTCAGGACCAGAAAACGGTGACTAATAGTCCACAAAACGCGTTAGAATTGGCCAAAACTGTGAGTGTTCATAACCGACACGTAAGCGCACCCAGGGGTTCGTTAATCGTGCAAATCATTCTGGGGCCCCAAAACAGTGAGTAATAGTCCACGAAACGGGCCAGAATTGGCCAAAACTACTAGTATTGATGACACACATGTAAACGCATCCCGCGGTTCGTTTATCGTGGAAATAACTCCAGGGCCCCAAAACAGTGAGTGTTGACGACCGACACGTAAACGCACCTTAGGGTTCAACAACTATGGAAATCGCTTCGGGACCCCTAAATGGTGAGTAATAGCCCACGAATCACGTCAGAATTGGCCAAAACTGTGAGTGTTGACGACACACACAAACACACTCCGGGGATTGGCAATCGTGGAAATCGCTCTGGGACGTCAAAACGGTGAGTAATAGTGCACGAAACGGATGAGAATTGGCCAAAATTGTGAGTGTTTATGACCGACACGCAAACGCACCCCGGAGTTCGTCAATCGTGGAAATCACCCCGGGACCCTAAAACTAAGTAATAATGCAAGAAATGGGCCAAAATCGGCCCAAAGTGCGCTTGTTGATGATCGACACGTAAGCGCACCATGGGGTTAAACAACCGTGGAAATCACTTTGGGGCCCTGTCAGTGTCAAAACCGGTGGATCTCGGGTTGGGGGTCCCGAACTGTGCGTCTAGGCGGATGGTAACAGGAGACAAGGGACACGATGTTTTTACCCAGGTTCGGGCCCTCTCGATGGAGGTAAAACCCTACTCCTGCTTGAATGATATTGATGATATGGGTAGTACAAGAGTGGATCTACCACGAGATCAAGGAGGCTAAACCCTAGAAGCTAGCCTATGGTATGATTGTTGTTGTGTCCTATGGACTAAAACCCTCCGGTTTATATAGACACCGGAGAGGGCTAGGGTTACACAGACTCGGTTACAACGGTAGGAGATCTACATATCCGTATCGCCAAGCTTACCTTCCACGCCAAGGAAAGTCCCATCCGGACACGGGACGAAGTCTTAAATCTTGTATCTTCATAGTCTTGGAGTCCGGCCGATGATGATACTTCGGCTATCCGGACACCCCCTAGTCCAGGACTCCCTCAAGCACCAAAACGGTGAGTAATAGTCCACGAAACGGGCCAGAATCGGCCAAAACTATGAGTGTTGATGACCGGCACGTAAACGCACCCTAGGGTTCAACCACTATGGAATCGCTTCGGGGCCCCTAAATGATGAGTAATTGTCCACAAATCGCGTCAGAATTGGCCAAAACTGTGAGTGTTGACGACAGAGACGCAAACGCACCCCGTGGTTTGTAAATCGTGGAAATTTCTCTGGGACTCCAAAACGGTGAGTAATAGTGCATGAAACAGACCAGAAATTGGCGAAAATTGTGAGTGTCATTGACCGACACGTAAACGCACCACGGGGTTCGTATATCGTGGAAATCACTCCGGGACCCCCAAAACTAAGTAGTACTCTAAGAAACAGGCCAGAATCGTGAAAATTGTGAGTGTTGATGACCGACACATAAACGCACCCCGTTGTTCGTCAATCATGGAAATCACGCCGGGACCCAAAAACAGAGTAATAGTCCAAGAAATGGGCCTGAATCGGCCAAAACGGCGAGAGTTGATGACCGACACGTAAATGCACCCTGCGGTTCGTTAACCGTGGAAATCACTCAGGGCCCCAAAACAGTGAGTAATAGTCCATGAAACGGGCCAGAATCAGCCAAAACTGTGAGTGTTGATGACTGACACGTAAGCTCGCCTTGGGGTTCAACAACTTTGGAAATCACTTCAGGACCAGAAAACGGCGACTAATAGTCCACAAAACGCGTTAGAATTGGCCAAAACTGTGAGTGTTCATAACCGACACATAAGCGCACCCGGGGGTTCGTTAATCGTGGAAATCATTCCGGGGCCCCAAAACAGTGAGTGTTGATGACCGACACGTAAACGCACCTAGGGTTCAACAACTATGGAAATCGCTTCGGGACCCCTAAATGGTGAGTAATAGCCCACAAATCGCGTCAGAATTGGCCAAAACTGTGAGTGCTGACGACAGACACGCAAACGCACTCCGGGGATTGTCAATCGTGGAAATCGCTCTGGGACGCCAAAACAGTGAGTAATAGTGCATGAAACGGATGAGAATTGGCCAAAATTGTGAGTGTTTATGACCGACTCGTAAACGCTCCCTTGAGTTTGTCAATCGTGGAAATCACTCAGGGACCCTAAAACTAAGTAATAATGCAAGAAAAGGGCCAAAATCGGCCCAAAGTGCACTTGTTGATGATCGACACGTAAGTGCACCATGGGGTTAAATAACCGAGGAAATCACTTTGGGCCCCCAAAATGGTGAGTAATAGTCCACGAAACAGGCCAAAATCGGCCAAAACTGTGAGTGTTAATGACCGACACGTAAACGCACCTTAGGGTTAACCCACTATGGAATCGCTTCGGGACCCCTAAATGATGAGTAATAGTCCATGAATCGCGTCAAAATTGGCCAAAACTGTGAGTGTTGATGAAAGAGACGCAAACGCACCGCGGGGTTTCTAAATAGTGGAAATCGCTTTGGGACGCCGAAACGGTGAGTAATAGTGCACGAGACGGACCAGAAATTGGCCAAAATTATGAGTGTCATTGACCGACACGAAAATGCACCACGGGGTTCGTAAATCGTGGAAATCACTCCGGGACCCCCAAAACTAAGTAGTACTCCACGAAACGGGCAAGAATAGCGAAAACTGCAAGTGTTGATGACTGACACATAAATGCACCCCGATGTTCGTCAATCATGGAAATCACGCCGGGACCCAAAAACAGAGTAATAGTCCAAGAAACGGGCCAGAGTCGGCCAAAACTGCGAGAGTTGATGACCGACATGTAAATGCACCCTGCAGTTCGTTAACCGTGGAAATCACTCTGGGTCCCCAAAACAGTGAGTAATAGTCCATGAAACGGGCCAGAATCAGCCAAAACTGTGAGTGTTGATGACTGACACGTAAGCGAACCTTGGGGTTCAACAACTATGGAAATCACATCAGGACCAGAAAACGGTGACTAATAGTCCACAAAACGCGTTAGAATTGGCCAAAACTGTGAGTGTTCATAACCGACACGTAAGCGCACCCGGGGGTTCATTAATCGTTGAAATCATTCTGGGGCCCCAAAACAGTGAGTAATAGTCCACGAAACGGGCCAGAATTGGCCAAAACTACTAGTATTGATGACCGACATGTAAATGCACCCCGCGGTTCGTTAATCGTGGAAATCACTCCGGGGCCCCAAAACAGTGAGTGTTGATGACCGACACGTAAACGCACCTTGGGGTTTAACAACTATGGAAATTGCTTCGGGACCCCTAAATGGTGAGTAATAGCCCGAATCGCGTCAGAATTGGCCAAAACTGTGAGTGTTGACGACATACACGCAAATGCACTCCGGGGATTGTCAATCGTGGAAATCGCTTTGGGACGCCAAAACGGTGAGTAATAGTGCACGAAACGGATGAGAATTGGCCAAAATTGTGAGTGTTTATGACCGACACGTAAACGCACCCCGGGGTTCGTCAATCGTGGAAATCACTGCGGGACCCTAAAAATAAGTAATAATGCAAGAAATGGGCCAAAATCGGCCCAAAGTGCGCTTGTTGATGATCGACACTTAAGCGCACCATTGGGTTAAACAACCATGGAAATCACTTTCGGGACCCAAAACGGTGAGTAATAGTCCATGAAATGGGCCAGAATCGGCCAAAACCGTGAGTGTTGATGACGGACACGTAAACGCACCTTAGGGTTCAACCACTATGGAATCGCTTCGGGACCCCTAAATGATGAGTAATAGTCCACGAATCGCGTCAGAATTGGCCAAAACTGTGAGTGTTGACGACAGAGACGCAAACGCACCGCGGGGTTTGTAAATCGTGGAAATCGCTCTGGGGCGCCAAAACGGTGAGTAATGGTGCACGAAACGGACCAGAAATTGGCCAAAATTGTGAGTGTGATTGACCGACACGTAAACGCACCACGGGGTTCGTATATCGTGGAAATCAATCCGGGACCCCCAAAACTAAGTAGTACTCTAAGAAACAGGCCAAAATCGGCCAAAACTATGAGTGTTCATGACCGACACATAAACGCACCCCGGTCTTCGTCAATCATGGAAATCACGCCGGGACCGAAAAACAGAGTAATAGTCCAAGAAACGGGCCAGAATCGGCCAAAACGGCGAGAGTTGATGACCGACACGTAAATGCACCCTGCGGTTCATTAACCGTGGAAATCACTCCAGGGCCCAAAACAGTGAGTAATAGTCCATGAAACGGGCCAGAATCAGCGAAAACTGTGAGTGCTGATGACTGACACGTAAGTGCACCTTGGGGTTCAACAACTTTGTAAATCACTTCAGGACCAGAAAACGGTGACAAATAGTCCACAAAACGCGTTAGAATTGGCCAAAACTGTGAGTGTTCATAACCGACACATAAGCGCACCCGGGGGTTCGTTAATCGTGGAAATCATTCCGGGGCCCCAAAACAGTGAGTAATAGTCCACGAAACGGGCCAGAATTGGCCGAAACTACTAGTATTGATGACAGACATGTAAACGCACCCCACGGTTCGTTAATCGTGGAAATAACTCTGGGGCCCCAAAACAGTGAGTGTTGATGACTGACACGTAAACGCACCTTAGGGTTCAACAACTATGGAAATCGCTTCGGGACCCCTAAATGGTGAGTAATCGCCCACGAATCGCGTCAGAATTGGCCAAAATTGTGAGTGTTGAGGACAGACACGCAAAAGCACTCCGGGGATTGTCAATCGTGGAAATCGCTCTACGACGCCAAAACGTGTGAGTAATAGTGCACGAAACGGACGAGAATTGGCCAAAATTGTGAGTGTTTATGACCGACACGTAAACGCACCCTTGAGTTCGTCAATAGTGGTAATCACTCCGGGACCCTAAAACTAAGTAATAATGCAAGAAATGGGCCAAAATCGGCCCAAAGTGTGCTTGTTGATGATCGACACGTAAGCGCACCATGGAGTTAAACAACCGTGGAAATCACTTTGGGGCCCCAAAACGGTGAGTAATAGTCCATGAAACGGGCCAGAATCGGCCAAAACTGTGAGTGTTGATGACCGACACGTAAACGCACCTTTGGGTTCAACCACTATGGAATCGCTTCGGGACCCCTAAATGATGAGTAATAGTCCACGAATCGCGTCAGAATTGGCCAAAACTGTGAGTGTTAACGACAGAGATGCAAACGCACTCCGGGGTTTGTAAATCGTGGAAATCGCTCTGGGACGCCAAAACGGTGAGTAAGAGTGCAGGAAACGGACCAGAAATTGGCCAAAATTGTGAGTGTCATTGACCGACACGAAAACGCACCACGGGGTTCGTAAATCATGGAAATCACTCCGGGACCCCCAAAACTAAGTAGTACTCTAAGAGACGGGCCAGAATCGGCCAAAACTGCGAGATGACCGACACACAAATGCACCCCGGTGTTCGTCAATCATTGAAATCACGCCGGGACGCAAAAACAGAGTAATAGTCCAAGAAACGGGCCAGAATCGGCTAATACTACGAGAGTTGATGACCAACACGTAAATGTACCCTGCGGTTCGTTAACTGTGGAAATAACTCCAGGGCCCCAAAACAGTGAGTAATAGTCCATGAAATGGGCCAGAATCAGCCAAACCTATGAGTGTTGACGACTGACATGTAATCGCGCCTTCGGGTTCAACAACTATGGAAATTACTTCAGGACCAGAAAACGGTGACTAATAGTACACAAAACGCGTTAGAATTGGCCAAAACTGTGAGTGTTCATAACCGACACGTAAGCGCACCCGGGGATTCGTTAATCGTGGAAAACATTCCGGGGCCCCAAAACAGTGAGTAATAGTCTACGAAACGGGCCAGAATTGGCCAAAACTACTAGTATTTATGACCGACATGTAAACGCACCTCGTGGTTCGTTAATCGTGGAAATCACTCTGGGGCCCTAAAACAGTGAGTGTTGATGACTGACACATAAACGCACCTTGGGGTTCAACAACTATGAAAATCGCTTCGGAACCCCTAAATGGTGAGTAATAGCCCACGAATCGCGTCAGAATTGGCCAAAACTGTGAGTGTTGACGATAGACACTCAAACGCACTCCGGGGATTATCAATCGTGGAAATCGCTCTGGGACGCCAAAACGGTGAGTAATAGTGCATGAAACGGACGTGAATTGGCCAAAATTGTGAGTGTTTATGACCGACACGTAAACGCACCCCGGAGTTCGGCAATCGTGGAAATCACTCCGGGACCATAAAACTAAATAATAATGCAAGAAATGGGCCAAAATTGGCCAAAAGTGCGCTTGTTGATGATCGACACTTAAGCGCACCATGGGGTTAAACAACCGTGGAAATCACATTGGGGCCCCAAAATGGTCAGTAATAGTCCACAAAACGGGCAAGAATCGGCCAAAACTGTGAGTGTTGATGACCGACACGTAAACGCACCTTAGGGTTCAACCACTATGGAATCGCTTTGGGACCCCTAAATGATGAGTAATAGTCCACGAATCGCGTCAGAATTGGCCAAAACTCTGAGTGTTGACGACAGAGATGCAAACGCACCCCGGGGTTTGTAAATCGTGGAAATCGCTCTATGACGCCAAAACGGTGAGTAATAGTGCACGAAACGGACCAGAATTGGCCAAAACTACTTGTATTGATGACCGACATGTAAACGCACCCCGTGGTTCGTTAATTGTGGAAATAACTCCGGGGCTCCAAAACAGTGAGTGTTGATGACCGACACGTAAACGCACCTTAGGGTTCAACAACTATGGAAATCGCTTCGGGACCCCTAAATGGTGAGTAATAGCCCACGAATCGCGTCAGAATTGGCCAAAACTGTGAGTGTTGACGATAGAGACGCAAACGCACCCCGGGGTTTCTAAATCGTGGAAATTGCTCTGGGACGCCAAAACGGTGAGTAATAGTGCATGAAACGGACCAGAAATTGGCCAAAATTGTGAGTGTCATTGACCGACACGTAAACGCACCACGGGGTTCGTATATCGTGGAAATCACTCCAGGACCCCCAAAACTAAGTAGTACTCTAAGGAACAGGCCAGAATCGGCCAAAACTACGAGTGTTGATGACCGACACATAAAAGCACCCCGTTGTTCGTCAATCATGGAAGTCACGCCGGGACCCAAAAACAGAGTAATAGTCCAAGAAACGGGCCAGAATCGGCCAAAACGGCGAGAGTTGATGACCGACACATAAATGCACCTTGCGGTTCGTTAACCGTGGAAATCACTCCAGGGCCCCAAAATAGTGAGTAATAGTCCATGAAATGGGCCAGAATTAGCCAAAACTGTGAGTGTTGATGACTGGCACGTAAGCGCGCCTTAGGGTTCAACAACTTTGGAAATCACTTCAGGACCAGAAAACGGCGACTAATAGTCCACAAAACGCGTTAGAATTGGCCAAAACTGTGAGTGTTCATAACCGACACGTAAGCGCACCCGGGGGTTCGTTAATCGTCGAAATCATTCCTGGGCCCCAAAACAGTGAGTAATAGTCCACGAAACGGGCCAGAATTGGCCAAAACTACTAGTATTGATGACCGACATGTAAACGCACCCCGCGGTTCGTTAATCGTGGAAATCACTCCGGGGCCCCAAAACAGCGAGTGTTGATGACGGACACGTAAACGCACCTTAGGGTTCAACAACTATGGAAATCGCTTCGGGACCCCTAAATGGTGAGAAATAGCCCACAAATCGCGTCAGAATTGGTCAAAACTGTGAGTGTTGAGGACAGACACGCAAACGCACTCTGGGGATTGTCAATCGTGGAAATCGCTCTGGGACGCCAAAACGGTGAGTAATAGTGCACGAAATGGATGAGAATTGGCCAAAATTGTGAGTGTTTATGACCGACACGTAAACGCACCCTTGAGTTCGTCAATCGCGGAAATCACTCAGGGACCCTAAAACTAAGTAATAATGCAAGAAATGGGCCAAAATCGGCCCAAAGTGCGATTGTTGATGATCGACACGTAAGTGCACCATGGGGTTAAACAACCGTGGAAATCACTTTGGGGCCCCAAAACGGTGAGTGTTGATGACCGACACGTAAACGCACCTTAGGGATAACCCACTATGGAATCGCTTTGGGACCCCTAAATGATGAGTAATAGTCCACGAATCGCGTCAGAATTGGCAAAAACTGTGAGTGTTCACGACAGAGACGCAAACGCACCGCGGGGTTTGTAAATAGTGGAAATCGCTCTGGGACGCCGAAACGGTGAGTAATAGTGCACGAGACGGACCAGAAATTGGCCAAAATTATGAGTGTCATTGACCGACACGAAAACGCACCACGGGGTTCGTAAATCGTGGAAATCACTCCGGGACCCCCAAAACTAAGTAGTACTCTACGAAACGGGCCAGAATAGCCAAAACTGCGAGTGTTGATGACTGACACATAAACGCACCCCGGTGTTCGTCAATCATGGAAATCACGCCGGGACCCAAAACAGAGTAATAGTCCAAGAAACGGGCCAGAATCGGCCAAAACTGCGAGAGTTGATGACCGACATGTAAATGCACCCTGCGGTTTGTTAACCGTGGAAATCACTCTGGGTCCCCAAAATAGTGAGTAATAGTCCATGAAACGGGCAAGAATCAGCCAAAACAGTGAGTGTTGATGGCTGACACGTAAGCGCACCTTGGGGTTCAACAACTATGGAAATCACTTCAGGACCAGAAAACGGTGACTAATTGTCCACAAAACGTGTCAGAATTGGCCAAAGCTGTGAGTGTTGACGATAGAGACGCAAATGCACCGCGGGGTTTGTAAATAGTGGAAATCGCTCTGGGACGCCGAAACGGTGAGTAATAGTGCACGAGACGGACCAGAAATTGGCTAAAATTGTGAGTGTCATTGACCGACACGAAAACGCACCACGGGGTTCGTAAATCGTGGAAATCACTCCGGGACCCCCAAAACTAAGTAGTACTCTACGAAACGGGCCAGAATAGCCAGAACTGCGAGTGTTGATGACTGACACATAAACGCATCCCGGTGTTCGTCAATCATGGAAATGACGGCGGGACCCAAAAACAGAGTAATAGTCCAAGAAACGGGCCAGAATCGGCCAAATCTGCGAGAGTTGATGACCGACATGTAAATGCACCCTGCGGTTCGTTAACCATGGAAATCACTCTGGGTCCCCAAAACAGTGAGTAATAGTTCATGAAACGGGCCAGAATCAGCCAAAACTGTGAGTGTTGATGGCTGACACGTAAGCGCACCTTGGGGTTCAACAACTATGGAAATCACTTCAGGACTAGAAAACGGTGACTAATAGTCCACAAAATGCGTTAGAATTGGCCAAAACTGTGAGTGTTCATAACCGACACGTAAGCACACCCGGGGGATCGTTAATCGTTGAAATCATTGTGGGGCCCTAAAACAGTGAGTAATAGTCCACGAAACGGACCAGAATTGGCCAAAACTACTAGTGTTGATGACCGACATGTAAACGCACCCCGCGGTTCGTTAATCGTGGAAATCACTCCGGGGCCCCAAAACTGTGAGTGTTGATGACTGACACGTAAACGCACCTTAGGGTTAACCCACTATGGAATCGTTTCGGGACCCCTAAATGATGAGTAATAGTCCACGAATCGCGTCAGAATTGGCCAAAACTTTGAGTGTTGACGACAGAGACGCAAACGCACTGCGGGGTTTGTAAATAGTGGAAATCGCTCTGGGACGCCGAAACGGTGAGTAATAGTGCACGAGACAGACCAGAAATTGGCCAAAATTGTGAGTGTCATCGACCGACACGAAAACGCACCACGGGGTTCATAAATCGTGGAAATCACTCCGGGACCCCCAAAACTAAGTAGTACTCTACGAAACGGGCCAGAATAGCCAAAACTGCGAGTGTTGATGACTGACACATAAACGCACCCCGGTGTTCGTCAATCATGGAAATCACGCCGGGACCCAAAAACAGAGTAATAGTCCAAGAAACGGGCCAGAATCGGCCAAAACTGCGAGAGTTGATGACCGACATGTAAATGCACCCTGCGGTTCGTTAACCGTGGAAATCACTCTGGGTCCCCAAAACAGTGAGTAATAGTCCATGAAACGGGCCAGAATCCGCCAAAACTGTGAGTGTTGATGGCTGACACGTAAGCGCACCTTGGGGTTCAACAACTACAGAAATCACTTCAGGACAAGAAAACGGTGACTAATAGTCCACAAAACGTGTTAGAATTGGCCAAAACTGTGAGTGTTCATAACCGACATGTAAGCGCACCCGGGGGTTCGTTAATCGTTGAAATCATTCTGGGGCCCCAAAACAGAGAGTAATAGTCCACAAAACGGGCCAGCATTGGCCAAAACTACTAGTATTGATGACCGACATGTAAACGCACCCCGTGGTTCGTTAATCGTGGAAATCACGCCGGGGCCCCAAAACAGTGAGTGTTGATGACCGACACGTAAACGCACCTTGGGGTTCAACAACTATGGAAATCGCTTCGGGACCCCTAAATGGTGAGTAATAGAACGAGTCGTGTCAGAATTGGCCAAAACTGTGAGTGTTGACGACATACACGCAAACGCACTCCGGGGATTGTCAATCGTGGAAATCGCTCTGGGACGCCAAAACGGTGAGTAATAGTGCACGAAACGGACGAGAATTGGCCAAAATTGTGAGTGTTTATGACCGAGACGTAAACGCACCCCGGGGTTCCTCAATCGTAGAAATCACCGCGGGACCCTAAAACTAAGTAATAATGCAAGAAATGGGCCAAAATCGGCCCAAAGTGCGCTTGTTGATGATCGACACGTAAGCGCACCAAGGGGTTAAACAACCATGGAAATCACTTTCGGGCCCCAAAACGGTGAGTAATAGTCCATGAAACGGGCCAGAATCGGCCAATACTGTGAGTGTTGATGACCGACACGTAAACGCACCTTAGGGTTCAACCACTATGGAATCGCTTCGGGACCCCTAAATGATGAGTAATAGTCCACGAATCGCGTCAAAATTGGCCAAAACTGTGAGTGTTGACGACAAAGACACAAACGCACCCCGGGGATTGTAAATCGTGGAAATCGCTCTAGGGCGCCAAAACGGTGAGTAAAGGTGCACGAAACGGACCAGATATTGGCCAAAATTGTGAGTGTCATTGACCGACACGTAAACGCACCACGGGGTTCGTATATCGTGGAAATCAATTCGGGACCCCCAAAACTAAGTAGTACTCTAAGAAACAGGCCAGAATCGGCCAAAACTGTGAGTGTTCATGACCGACACATAAATGCACCCCGGTCTTCGTCAATCATGGAAATCACGCCGAGACCCAAAAGTAGAGTAATAGTCCAAGAAACTGGCCAGAATCGGCCAAAACGGCGAGAGTTGACGACCGACACGTAAATGCACCCTGCGGTTCTATAACCGTGGAAATCACTCCAGGGCCCAAAACAGTGAGTAATAGTCCATGAAACGGGCCAGAATCAGCCAAAACTGTGAGTGCTGATGACTGACACGTAAGCGCGCCTTGGGGTTCAACAACTTTGTAAATCACTTCAGGACCAGAAAATGGTGACTAATAGTCCACAAAACGCGTTAGAATTGGCCAAAACTGTGAGTGTTCATAACCGACACGTAAGCGCACCCGGGGGTTCGTTAATCGTTGAAATCATTCTGGGGCCCCAAAACAGAGAGTAATAGTCCACAAAACGGGCCAGCATTGGCCAAAACTACTAGTATTGATGACCGACATGTAAACGCACCCCATGGTTCGTTAATCGTGGAAATCACGCCTGGGCCCCAAAACAGTGAGTGTTGATGACCGACACGTAAACGCACCTTGGGGTTCAACAACTATGGAAATCGCTTCGGGACCCCTAAATGGTGAGTAATAGCCCGAGTCGTGTCAGAATTGGCCAAAACTGTGAGTGTTGACGACATACACGCAAACGCACTCCGGGGATTGTCAATCGTGGAAATCGCTCTGGGACGCCAAAACGGTGAGTAATAGTGCACGAAACGGACGAGAATTGGCCAAAATTGTGAGTGTTTATGACCGAGACGTAAACGCACCCCGGGGTTCCTCAATCGTAGAAATCACCGCGGGACCATAAAACTAAGTAATAATGCAAGAAATGGGCCAAAATCGGCCCAAAGTGCGCTTGTTGATGATCGACACGTAAGCGCACCATGGGGTTAAACAACCATGGAAATCACTTTCGGGCCCCAAAACGGTGAGTAATAGTCCATGAAACGGGCCAGAATCGGCCAAAACTGTGAGTGTTGATGACCGACACGTAAACGCACCTTAGGGTTCAACCACTATGGAATCGCTTCGGGACCCCTAAATGATGAGTAATAGTCCACGAATCACGTCAAAATTGGCCAAAACTGTGAGTGTTGACGACAAAGACACAAACGCACCCCGGGGATTGTAAATCGTGGAAATCGCTCTAGGGCGCCAAAACGGTGAGTAAAGGTGCACAAAACGGACCAAAAATTAGCCAAAATTGTGAGTGTCATTGACCGACACGTAAACGCACCACGGGGTTCGTATATCGTGGAAATCAATCCGGGACCCCCAAAACTAAGTACTACTCTAAGAAACAGGCCAGAATCGGCCAAAACTGTGAGTGTTCATGACCGATACATAAACGCACCCTGGTATTCGTCAATCATGGAAATCACGCTGGGACCCAAAAGTAGAGTAATAGTCCAAGAAACGGGCCAGAATCGGCCAAAACGGCGAGAGTTGATGACCGACACGTAAATGCACCCTGCGGTTCGTTAACCGTGGAAATCACTCCAGGGCCCAAAACAGTGAGAAATAGTCCATGAAGCGGGCCAGAATCAACCAAAACTGTGAGTGCTGATGACTAACACGTAAGCACGCCTTGGGGTTCAACAACTTTGTAAATCACTTCAGGACCAGAAAATGGCCAAAATTGTGAGTGTTATTGACCAACACGAAAACGCACCACGGGGTTCGTAAATCATGGAAATCACTCCGGGACCCCCAAAACTAAGTAGTACACTACGAAACGGGCAAGAATAGCCAAAACTGCGAGTGTTGATGACTGACACATAAACGCACCCCGGTGTTTGTCAATCATGGAAATCACGCCGGGACCCAAAAACAGAGTAATAGTCCAAGAAACGGGCCAGAATCGGCCAAAACAGCGAGAGTTGATGACTGACATGTAAATGCACCCTGCGGTTCGTTAACAATGGAAATCACTCTGGGTCCGCAAAACAGTGAGTAATAGTCCATGAAACGGGCCAGAATCCGCCAAAACTGTGAGTGTTGATGGCTGACACGTAAGCGCACCTTGGGGTTCAACAACTATGGAAATCACTTCAGGACCAGAAAACGGTGACTAATAGTCCACAAAACGCGTTAGAATTGGCCAAAACTGTGAGTGTTCATAACCGACACGTAAGCGCACCCGGGGGTTCGTTAATCGTTGAAATCATTCTGGGGCCCCAAAACAGAGAGTAATAGTCCACAAAATGGGCCAGCATTGGCCAAAACTACTAGTATTGATGACCGACATGTAAACGCACCCCGTGGTTCGTTAATCGTGGAAATCACGCCGGGGCCCCAAAACAGTGAGTGTTCATGACCGACACGTAAACGCACCTTGGGGTTCAACAACTATGGAAATCGCTTCGGGACCCCTAAATGGTGAGTAATAGCCCGAATTGCGTCAGAATTGGCCAAACCTATGAGTGTTGACGACATACACGCAAACGCACTCCGGGGATTGTCAATCGTGGAAATCGCTCTGGGACACCAAAACGGTGAGTAATAGTGCACGAAACGGACAAGAATTGGCCAAAATTGTGAGTGTTTATGACCGAGACGTAAACGCACCCCGGGGTTCGTCAATCGTGGAAATCACTGCGGGACCCTAAAACTAAGTAATAATGCAAGAAATGGGCCAAAATCGGCCCAAAGTGCGCTTGTTGATGATCGACACGTAAGCGCACCATGGGGTTAAACAACCGTGGAAATCACTTTTGGGCCCCAAAACGGTGAGTAATAGTCCATGAAATGGGCCAGAATCGGCCAAAACTGTGAGTGTTGATGACCGACACGTAAACGCACCTTAGGGTTCAACCACTATGGAATCGCTTCGGGACCCCTAAATGATGAGTAATAGTCCACGAATCGCGTGAGAATTGGCCAAAACTGTGAGTGTTGACGACAAAGACACAAACGCACCCCGGGGATTGTAAATCGTGGAAATCGCTCTGGGCGCCAAAACGGTGAGTAAAGGTGCACGAAACGGACCAGATATTGGCCCAAATTGTGAGTGTCATTGACCGACACGTAAACGCACCACGGGGTTCGTATATCGTGGAAATCAATTCGGGACCCCCAAAACTAAGTAGTACTCTAAGAAACAGGCCAGAATCGGCCAAAACTGTGAGTGTTTGTGACCGACACATAAATGCACCCCGGTCTTCGTCAATCATGGAAATCACGCCAGGACCCAAAAGTGGAGTAATAGTCCAAGAAACGGGCCAGAATTGGCCAAAACGGCGAGAGTTGACGACCGACACGTAAATGCACCCTGCGGTTCGTTAACCGTGGAAATCACTCCAGGGCCCAAAACAGTGAGTAATAGTCCATGAAACGGGCCAGAATCAGCCAAAACTGTCAGTGCTGATGTCTGACACGTAAGCGCGCCTTGGGGTTCAACAACTTTGTAAATCACTTCAGGACCAGAAAATGGTGACTAATAGTCCACAAAACGCGTTAGAATTGGCCAAAACTGTGAGTGTTCATAACCGACACGTAAGCGCACCCAAGGGTTCGTTAATCGTGGAAATCATTCCGGGGCCCCAAAACAGTGAGTAATAGTCCACGAAACGGGCCAGAATTGGCCAAAACTACTAGTATTGATGATAGACATGCAAACGCACCCCGCGGTTCGTTAATCATGGAAATAACTCCGGGGCCCTAAAACAGTGAGTGTTGATGACTGACACGTAAACGCACCTTAGGGTTCAACAACTATGGAAATCGCTTCAGGACCCCTAAATGGTGAGTAATAGCTCACGAATCGCGTCAGAATTGGCCAAAACTGTGAGTGTTGAGGACAGACACGCAAACGCACTCCGGGGATTGTCAATCGTGGAAATCGCTCTACGACGCCAATACGTGTGAGTAATAGTGCACAAAACGGATGAGAATTGGCCAAAATTGTGAGTGTTTATGACCGACAAGTAAACGCACCCTTGAGTTCGTCAATCGTGGTAATCACTCCGGGACCCTAAAATTAAGTAATAATGCAAGAAATGGGCCAAAATCAGCCCAAAGTGCGCTTGTTGATGATCGACACGTAAGCGCACCATGGAGTTAAACAACCGTGGAAATCACTTTGGGGCCCCAAAACGGTGAGTAATAGTCCACGAAACGGGCCAGAATCGACCAAAACTGTGAGTGTTGATGACCGACACGTAAATGCACCTTAGGGTTAACCCACTATGGAATCGCTTCGGGACCCCTAAATGATGAGTAATAGTCCATGAATCGCGTCAGAATTGGCCAAAACTGTGAGTGTTGATGACAGAGACGCAAACGCACCCCGGGGTTTGTAAATCGTGGAAATTGCTCTGGGACGCCAAAACGGTGAGTAATAGTGCACGAAACGGACCAGAAATTGGCCAAAATTGTGAGTGTCATTGACTGACACTCCGGGACCCCCAAAACTAAGTAGTACTCTAAGAAACGAGCCAGAATCGGCCAAAACTGCGAGTGTTGATGACTGACACATAAACGCACCCCAGTGTTCGTCAATCATGGAAATCACGCCGGGACCCAAAAACAGAGTAATAGTCCAAGAAACGGGCCAGAATCGGCCAAAACTGCGAGAGTTGATGACCGACACGTAGGGGGTGTTTGGTAGCCTGCGTGTAGTGTGCATGAGGCTAAAAGTTCCCTACCCAACCCACTTTCAGGTGTTTGGCAGGGTGTATGGGCTCTTTTGGGCATAGCCCGTCTGATGCAAAAAAGGCCCCGAGCTATGCTCGCTGGAGAACCCACGTACATGCGAGCTGGGCTCAGCGAGGCTCGGTTCGACCCCCGCAAAAATCTCCTCCCGACCCCCTACGCTCGCCCCACCCCTCTCGCTGACCTAGCCGCCACCCCTCGCCCCCATCTCTCTCCCGCGAGGCCGCGAACAACCATGGCGACTGGCGCCTGATCTACATCCCCGCCGGCCCCCTGTTCTTCTACCTCGCCGCCATAACCGCTGCCCCGGTCTACCTTACCGCCGCCCCGGTCTACCTCGCCACTGCGCCGGTCTACCTCGCCACGGCCCTGCTCTTCAAATCGCGGCCGCCGCACGTGGATCTCGCCGCCGCTAGGCCTAGGCCACCGTCGCCGCCGGAGAGGTAGACCTCCAGCCTCACCCCTTCCTTCCTGCCTCGTTCCCCTCCTCCCTCCTCACCCCTTCCTTCTTGCCTCGTTCCTCTCCGCCCTCCTCACCCCTTCCTTCTTGCCTTGGGCTCACAGGGAGTAGCCGCTGCTACGTGACCAGAAACTGCTCCTCTGTTCCCTTATGATTATCATGTATAGGTGGTCAAAATGATTACAGTAGATGTATAACTTCTGATTGTTGTACCTATTATGGTCATATTTTAGTTTGTTCAGTGCTTGTCATGCTGGAAAAAAATCTGTTGTGCTAAGTATCAATTTGTTTGTATTGTCATAGATGGATGAATTGGCAAGAAAACGAAGGCAATTAATTGTGAGAGGAGCCGGTCTAGTGGCTGGATTGTATGCATACAAGATGATCATGTTTAGAAGAGCTAGGCAACAAACAGCGAGGATAACCGTGGGCAGCATGGCCGATCGTGCCATATCTAGAGAGTCCAATTTGAGATATATTTATCACTCTAGTGATATAAATTGTTCAAATCAATTAAGAATGAGAAAAGCTCCTTTTTTCCGTTTGTGTGCTATATTTAGAGAGAGAAATCTGTTGCTGGATAGCATCCATACTTCTTCGAGGAACAAGTAGCCATGTTTCTTCTAGTAGTTGGCCATAACCAAAGGTATAGGACACTTCAACTGATCTTTAGAAGATCTACCGAAGTCATTAGTAGGTATTTTAAGGCAGTGCTTTATGCTATTGGGGAGTTGAGAGATGAGATGATTCGGCCTCCCTCCAACTATTGTCATCGTAAAATACAAGAAAGCACTCGCTTCAATCCATATTTCAAGGTAATTATTTTTGCAAACAAATGCAAACAATCAATCCGACTTATGAATAACAATCATTTGCCTTTTTTAATTAGGATTGTGTTGGAGCAATTGATGGGACTCATGTGCTTGCTAGAGTCCCAAAAAGTATCTCAGCTGCCTTTCGGGGTAGAAAGGTGGGGACTACCCAAAATGTCATGGCTGCGGTAGACTTTGATCTAAAGTTTACCTATGTACTTGCGGGTTGGGAGGGATCAGCTCATGATGCCCTTATACTTGCAAATGCATTGGAGAGGGAAGATGGGTTGAAAGTTCCTACAGGTAATAAACTAGGGCCTACGACCTAAATATATTAATATTTCTACCCATAGCTAATAGTTGCTATTTCATAGGAAAATTCTTCCTTGTTGATGCGGGGTATGCTGTGAGGCCGGGTTTTCTTCCACCATACCGTGGCACGAGGTACCACTTTAAAGAGTATGGACGAGGGAACCATCCTCAAAATGCTAAAGAGTTGTTCAACTTAAGACACTCTTCTTTGAGGACAACGGTTGAAAGGGCTTTTGCCGCATACAAAAACCGTTGGAAGTTTGTCTACAATAAGCCGTTTGATGGTTACAAGACCCAAGTAAAAGTAGTGCTAGCTTGTGCAATTCTTCACAATTGGGTACTTCAATATGGTGAGGATGAGTATTTCCCACCTGAGGAAACATGGGAGCCGGAACCCAATGATGAAGATCACAATGATATTGTCCATGACAATATTTCTTGGGCTCATAAGAGAGATGAATTTGCAAATCAGATGTGGGCGAATAGAGGGCTAGCAAACATTTGATGTATCATGTGTCTTGGTGTTGTAAAACTATTGCTGTACTGTTATATTTATGTGCTGAAACATGATTTTGATGGGCTGAAATATGCTTATTTATGTGCTGAAATGTGTTTTTGTGTCCTGGAATTCATATTTATGAGCTGAAACATGATTGTGAGCTGCTGAAATATGATTTTTATGTGCTGAAACATGTTTTTGTGTGCTGGACTTCATGTTTATGAGCTGAAACATAATTTTGAGCTGCTGAATTATGCTTATTTATGTGCTGAAATATGTTATTAACTTCTGGATTGTCTATGTTGTAGATGGATGATGAGGTGCAGGAGGTTCCAAGTGTTGGTGCTCTTCCCAAGAAGGCCTCCAAGGTCATGAATTGGACTCCTCCTATGTCGGCGTTGATGTTGAAAGGCCTTTCAGAGGTGGCGTCAAGAGGTGCCAAGACTGACAAAGGATTCAAAGAGGTTGAAAAATTGAAAGTTGCAAAGCGTATATCTTCTTTCGTTGGTTATGACGTGTCTATTACGCAAGTGCACAATCATATTCGCAAGTGGAGGAATAGGTCGACAAGGCTTGTCTATTTGAAGGCTTTAAGTGGGGCACTTTGGGATGATGACAAGAAGATGGTAGTGCTAGAAGAACAACACTATTTGGGCCACACTCAGGTATGCATGTCCATGTACCAGCCTTTTTTGAATGCTGAAATGAGTTATCTTAGTGCTCAAAGAGTGTTAAAATGATATAGTTTGGCCAAAAATAATGATGTTTCATAGCTGAAATGATGTCTTAGTTAATTATTTTTGTTCAAATGGTGTTGCAGGATCATCTAGCAGATGCTGAATTGCTCAATTCTCCACTGGAGAACTACGACTATATGGAACTTTGCTTTGCTAATAAGCATGCCACTGGGAAATATGCAATGGGCCCCGGTGTGCCCCTGGGAACGCCTATTGTTGTGGAAGACAAGGATAAACCGAATGTCATGGAGGGGGAAGGAACAACGGATGAGGTATTGCAACATCTTCCTGGATCTAACTTTGTACTTCCTACTGCTAGGGCCACTCAGGACCCTTCTCCTACTTCAAATAAGAAGAGAAAGAGGGCATATGGCTTGAAAGAGGAGGACTCTATCCAGTGTAGCAACATGACTGATGCTATGCGTGAGATTGCAAGTGCTATCAACAACACTTGCCATGCTGAAACACACCCTGACTTGTACAAGGTTGTCATGGACCTTCTTGTGTTTAATCAAGATGAGCGCTTGGCTGTTTTAGATTATCTCACAGAACATAAGGCAAAAGGCCTAAACTTTGTGAAGATGGATGATGAAGTCCGAAAAGCATCGTTGAAGCGAATCTTGAAAGCCAATCCCGGTCTTCTTTGAGTTGTTGTTAGTTGGTGCTTGATGAGACAGTCCCTTTTGTAATGCCTATTATAAAGTGTACTTCAAATTAGACTATGTAATATGAATCTAGTGATGCACTGCTATGAATTATGGTTATTATTCTTATGTAATATGAATCTAGTGATGCATTGCTTCAAATCAAGGTTATCATGTGTTATGTTAATTGTTAATTATTTTATTTATATTATCATTGTTCAAATTATGTTGGCATGGTAACATTTTATTGCTCGAATTGTTCCATGAATTGTCGAAATGTTGTTTCAATATTTGTCTTGGCGGCAAAAAAATCATTCATGCAGCATACCTCAGATACACGCTACCAAACACAGTCTCTGTGCAACATGTCTCGTCTGATGCAGCCTACCAAACACACTCTCAGCTCAGCATGCATCAGTACATACCTTGCTACCAAACAATTGCAGTTGCATGTACTGAGCATGTCTAGACTAAGCATGGCTCAAATATGCTAGGGTGGGAACAGCTACCAAACACACCCGTAAATGCACCCTGCGGTTCATTAACCGTGGAAATCACTCCGGGGCCCAAAACAGTGAGTAATAGTCCATGAAACGGGCCAGAATCAGCCAAAACTGTGAGTGTTGATGGCTGACACGTAAGCGCACCTTGGGGTTCAACAACTATGGAAATCAATTCAGGACCAGAAAACGGTGACTAATAGTCCACAAAACGCGTCAGAATTGGCCAAAACTGTGAGTGCTGACGATAGAGACGCAAACGCACCGCGGGGTTTGTAAATAGTGGACATCGCTCTGGGACGCCGAAACGGTGAGTAATAGTGCACGAGACGGACCAGAAGTTGGCCAAAATTGTGAGTGTCATTGACCGACATGAAAACGCTCCACGGGGTTCGTAAATCGTGGAAATCACTCCGGGACCCCCAAAACTAAGTAGTACTCTACGAAACGGGCCAGAATAGCCAAAACTGCGAGTGTTGATGACTGACACATAAACGCACCCCGGTGTTCGCCAATCATGGAAATCACGCCGGGACCCAAAAACAGGGTAATAGTCCAAGAAACGGGCCAGAATCGGCCAAAACTGCGAGAGTTGATGACCGACATGTAAATGCACCCTGCGGTTCGTTAACCGTGGAAATCACTCTGGGTCCCCAAAACAGTGAGTAATAGTCCATGAAACGGGCTAGAATCAGCCAAAACTGGGAGTGTTGATGGCTGACACGTAAGCGCACCTTGGGGTTCAACAACTATAGAAATCACTTCAGGACTAGAAAACGGTGACTAATAGTCCACAAAACACGTTAGAATTGGCCAAAACTGTGAGTGTTCATAACAGACACGTAAGCGCACCCGGGGGTTCGTTAATCGTTGAAATCATTCTGGGCCCCAAAACAGTGAGTAATAGTCCATGAAACGGGCCAGAATTGGCCAAAACTACTTGTATTGATGACCGACATGTAAACGCACCCCGCGGTTCGTTAATCGTGGAAATCACTCCGGGGCCCCAAAACTGTGAGTGTTGATGGCCGACACGTAAACGCACCTTAGGGTTAACCCACTATGGAATCGTTTCGGGACCCCTAAATGATGAGTAATAGTCCACGAATCGCGTCAGAATTGGCCAAAACTGTGAGTGTTGACGACAGAGATGCAAACGCACCGCGGGGTTTGTAAATAGTGGAAATCGCTCTGGGACGCCGAAACGGTGAGTAATAGTGCACGAGACGGACCAGAAATTGGCCAAAATTGTGAGTGTCATTGACCGACACGAAAACGCACCACGGGGTTCGTAAATCGTGGAAATCACTCCGGGACCCCCAAAACTAAGTAGTACTCTACGAAACGGGCCAGAATAGCCAAAACTGCGAGTGTTGATGACAGACACATAAACGCACCCCGGTGTTCGTCAATCATGGAAATCACGCCGGGATCCAAGAACAGAGTAATAGTCCAAGAAACGGGCCAGAATCGGCCAAAGCCGCGAGAGTTGATGACCGACATGTAAATGCACCCTGCGGTTCGTTAACCGTGGAAATCACTCTGGGTCCCCAAAACAGTGAGTAATAGTCCATGAAACGGGCCAGAATCAGCCAAAACTGTGAGTGTTGATGGCTGACACGTAAGCGCACCTTGGGGTTCAACAACTATGGAAATCACTTCAGGACCAGAAAACGATGACTAATAGTCCACAAAACGCGTCAGAATTGGCCAAAACTGTGAGTGTTGACGACTGAGACGCAAACGCACCGTGGGGTTTGTAAATTGTGGAAATCGCTCTGGGACGCCGAAACGGTGAGTAATAGTACACGAGACGGACCAGAAATTGGCCAAAATTGTGAGTGTCATTGACCGACACGTAAACGCACCACGGGGTTCGTAAATCGTGGAAATCACTCCGGGACCCCCAAAACTAAGTAGTACTCTAAGAAACGGGCCAGAATCGGCCAAAACTGCGAGTGTTGATGACCGACACATAAACGCACCACGGTGTTCGTCAATCATGGAAATCACGCCGGGACCCAAAAACAGAGTAATAGTCCAAGAAACGGGCCAGAATCGGCCAAAACTGCGAGAGTTGATGACCGACATGTAAATGCACCCTGCGGTTCGTTAACCGTGGAAATCACTCTGGGTCCCCAAAACAGTGAGTAATAGTCCATGAAACGGGCCAGAATCAGCCAAAACTGTGAGTGTTGATGGCTGACACGTAAGCGCACCTTGGGGTTCAACAACTATGGAAATCACTTCAGGACTAGAAAACGATGACTAATAGTCCACAAAACACGTTAGAATTGGCCAAAACTGTGAGTGTTCATAACCGACACGTAAGCGCACCCGGGGGTTCGTTAATCGTTGAAATCATTCTGGGCCCCAAAACAGTGAGTAATAGTCCATGAAACGGGCCAGAATTGGCCAAAACTACTTGTATTGATGACCGACATGTAAACGCACCCCGCGGTTCGTTAATCGTGGAAATCACTCCGGGGCCCCAAAACTGTGAGTGTTGATGGCCGACACGTAAACGCACCTTAGGGTTAACCCACTATGGAATCGTTTCGGGACCCCTAAATGATGAGTAATAGTCCACGAATCGCGTCAGAATTGGCCAAAACTGTGAGTGTTGACGACAGAGATGCAAACGCACCGCGGGGTTTGTAAATAGTGGAAATCCCTCTGGGACGCCGAAACGGTGAGTAATAGTGCACGAGACGGACCAGAAATTGGCCAAAATTGTGAGTGTCATTGACCGACACGAAAACGCACCACGGGGTTCGTAAATCGTGGAAATCACTCCGGGACCCCCAAAACTAAGTAGTACTCTACGAAACAGGCCAGAATAGCCAAAACTGCGAGTGTTGATGACAGACACATAAACGCACCCCGGTGTTCGTCAATCATGGAAATCACGCCGGGATCCAAAAACAGAGTAATAGTCCAAGAAACGGGCCAGAATCGGCCAAAACTGCGAGAGTTGATGACCGACATGTAAATGCACCCTGCGGTTCGTTAACCGTGGAAATCACTCTGGGTCCCCAAAACAGTGAGTAATAGTCCATGAAACGGGCCAGAATCAGCCAAAACTGTGAGTGTTGATGGCTGACACGTAAGCGCACCTTGGGGTTCAACAACTATGGAAATCACTTCAGGACCAGAAAACGATGACTAATAGTCCACAAAACGCGTCAGAATTGGCCAAAACTGTGAGTGTTGACGACTGAGACGCAAACGCACCGCGGGGTTTGTAAATAGTGGAAATCGCTCTGGGACGCCGAAACGGTGAGTAATAGTACACGAGACGGACCAGAAATTGGCCAAAATTGTGAGTGTCATTGACCGACACGAAAACGCACCACGGGGTTCGTAAATCGTGGAAATCACTCCGGGACCCCCAAAACTAAGTAGTACTCTACGAAAGGGGCCAGAATAGCCAAAACTGCGAGTGTTGATGACTGACACATAAACGCACCCCGGTGTTCGCCAATCATGGAAATCACGCCGGGACCCAAAACCAGGGTAATAGTCCAAGAAACGGGCCAGAATCGGCCAAAACTGCGAGAGTTGATGACCGACATGTAAATGCACCCTGCGGTTCGTTAACCGTGGAAATCACTCTGGGTCCCCAAAACAGTGAGTAGTAGTCCATGAAACGGGCCAGAATCAGCCAAAACTGTGAGTGTTGATGGCTGACACGTAAGCGCACCTTGGGGTTCAACAACTATGGAAATCACTTCAGGACTAGAAAGCGATGACTAATAGTCCACAAAACACGTTAGAATTGGCCAAAACTGTGAGTGTTCATAACAGACACGTAAGCGCACCCGGGGGTTCGTTAATCGTTGAAATCATTCTGGGCCCCAAAACAGTGAGTAATAGTCCACGAAACGGGCCAGAATTGGCCAAAACTACTAGTATTGATGACCGACATGTAAACACACCCCGCGGTTCGTTAATCGTGGAAATCACTCCGGGGCCCCAAAACTGTGAGTGTTGATGGCCGACACGTAAACGCACCTTAGGGTTAACCCACTATGGAATCGTTTCGGGACCCCTAAATGTTGAGTAATAGTCCACGAATCGCGTCAGAATTGGCCAAAACCGTGAGTGTTGACAACAGAGACGCAAATGCACCGCGGGGTTTGTAAATAGTGGAAATCGCTCTGGGACGCCGAAACGGTGAGTAATAGTGCACGAGACGGACCAGAAATTGGCCAAAATTGTGAGTGTCATTGACCGACCCGAAAACGCACCACGGGGTTCGTAAATCGTGGAAATCACTCCGGGACCCCAAAACTAAGTAGTACTCTACGAAAGGGGCCAGAATAGACAAAACTGCGAGTGTTGATGACAGACACATAAACGCACCCCGGTGTTCGTCAATCATGGAAATCACGCCGGGATCCAAGAACAGAGTAATAGTCCAAGAAACGGGCCAGAATCGGCCAAAGCCGCGAGACTTGATGACCGACATGTAAATGCACCCTGCGGTTCGTTAACCGTGGAAATCACTCTGGGTCCCCAAAACAGTGAGTAATAGTCCATGAAACGGGCCAAAATCAGCCAAAACTGTGAGTGTTGATGGCTGACACGTAAGCGCACCTTGGGGTTCAACAACTATGGAAATCACTTCAGGACCAGAAAACGATGACTAATAGTCCACAAAACGCGTCAGAATTGGCCAAAACTGTGAGTGTTGACGACTGAGACGCAAACGCACCGTGGGGTTTGTAAATAGTGGAAATCGCTCTGGGACGCCGAAACGGTGAGTAATAGTACACGAGACGGACCAGAAATTGGCCAAAATTGTGAGTGTCATTGACCGACACGAAAACGCACCACGGGTTCGTAAATCGTGGAAATCACTCCGGGACCCCCAAAACTAAGTAGTACTCTACGAAACGGGCCAGAATAGCCAAAACTGCGAGTGTTGATGACAGACACATAAACGCACCCCGGTGTTCGTCAATCATGGAAATCACGCCGGGATCCAAGAACAGAGTAATAGTCCAAGAAACGGGCCAGAATCGGCCAAAGCCGCGAGAGTTGATGACCGACATGTAAATGCACCCTGCGGTTCATTAACCGTGGAAATCACTCTGGGTCCCCAAAACAGTGAGTAATAGTCCATGAAACGGGCCAGAATCAGCCAAAACTGTGAGTGTTGATGGCTGACACGTAAGCGCACCTTGGGGTTAAACAACTATGGAAATCACTTCAGGACCAGTAAGCGATGATTAATAGTCCACAAAACGCGTCAGAATTGGCCAAAACTGTGAGTGTTGACGACTGAGACGCAAACGCACCGTGGGGTTTGTAAATAGTGGAAATCGCTCTAGGACGCCGAAACGGTGAGTAATAGTACACGAGACGGACCAGAAATTGGCCAAAATTGTGAGTGTCATTGACCGACACGAAAACGCACCACGGGTTCGTAAATCGTGGAAATCACTCCGGGACCCCCAAAACTAAGTAGTACTCTACGAAACGGGCCAGAATAGCCAAAACTGCGAGTGTTGATGACAGACACATAAACGCACCCCGGTGTTCGTCAATCATGGAAATCACGCCGGGATCCAAAAACAGAGTAATAGTCCAAGAAACGAGCTAGAATCGGCCAAAACTGCGAGAGTTGATGACCGACATGTAAATGCACCCTGCGGTGCGTTAACCGTGGAAATCACTCTGGGTCCCCAAAACAGTGAGTAGTAGTCCATGAAACGGGCCAGAATCAGCCAAAACTGTGAGTGTTGATGGCTGACACGTAAGCGCACCTTGGGGTTCAACAACTATGGAAATCACTTCAGGACTAGAAAGCGATGACTAATAGTCCACAAAACACGTTAGAATTGGCCAAAACTGTGAGTGTTCATAACAGACACGTAAGCGCACCCGGGGGTTCGTTAATCGTTGAAATCATTCTGGGCCCCAAAACAGTGAGTAATAGTCCACGAAACGGGCCAGAATTGGCCAAAACTACTAGTATTGATGACCGACATGTAAACACACCCCGCGGTTCGTTAATCGTGGAAATCACTCCGGGGCCCCAAAACTGTGAGTGTTGATGGCCGACACGTAAACGCACCTTAGGGTTAACCCACTATGGAATCGTTTCGGGACCCCTAAATGTTGAGTAATAGTCCACGAATCGCGTCAGAATTGGCCAAAACCGTGAGTGTTGACAACAGAGACGCAAATGCACCGCGGGGTTTGTAAATAGTGGAAATCGCTCTGGGACGCCGAAACGGTGAGTAATAGTGCACGAGACGGACCAGAAATTGGCCAAAATTGTGAGTGTCATTGACCGACCCGAAAACGCACCACGGGGTTCGTAAATCGTGGAAATCACTCCGGGACCCCAAAACTAAGTAGTACTCTACGAAAGGGGCCAGAATAGCCAAAACTGCGAGTGTTGATGACAGACACATAAACGCACCCCGGTGTTCGTCAATCATGGAAATCACGCCGGGATCCAAGAACAGAGTAATAGTCCAAGAAACGGGCCAGAATTGGCCAAAGCCGCGAGACTTGATGACCGACATGTAAATGCACCCTGCGGTTCGTTAACGGTGGAAATCACTCTGGGTCCCCAAAACAGTGAGTAATAGTCCATGAAACGGGCCAGAATCAGCCAAAACTGTGAGTGTTGATGGCTGACACTTAAGCGCACCTTGGGGTTCAACAACTATGGAAATCACTTCAGGACCAGAAAACGATGACTAATAGTCCACAAAACGCGTCAGAATTGGCCAAAACTGTGAGTGTTGACGACTGAGACGCAAACGCACCGTGGGGTTTGTAAATAGTGGAAATCGCTCTGGGACGCCGAAACGGTGAGTAATAGTACACGAGACGGACCAGAAATTGGCCAAAATTGTGAGTGTCATTGACCGACACGAAAACGCACCACGGGTTCGTAAATCGTGGAAATCACTCCGGGACCCCCAAAACTAAGTAGTACTCTACGAAACGGGCCAGAATAGCCAAAACTGCGAGTGTTGATGACAGACACATAAACGCACCCCGGTGTTCGTCAATCATGGAAATCACGCCGGGATCCAAAAACAGAGTAATAGTCCAAGAAACGAGCCAGAATCGGCCAAAACTGCGAGAGTTGATGACCGACATGTAAATGCACCCTGCGGTTCGTTAACCGTGGAAATCACTCTGGGTCCCCAAAACAGTGAGTAGTAGTCCATGAAACGGGCCAGAATCAGCCAAAACTGTGAGTGTTGATGGCTGACACGTAAGCGCACCTTGGGGTTCAACAACTATGGAAATCACTTCAGGACTAGAAAGCGATGACTAATAGTCCACAAAACACGTTAGAATTGGCCAAAACTGTGAGTGTTCATAACAGACACGTAAGCGCACCCGGGGGTTCGTTAATCGTTGAAATCATTCTGGGCCCCAAAACAGTGAGTAATAGTCCACGAAACGGGCCAGAATTGGCCAAAACTACTAGTATTGATGACCGACATGTAAACACACCCCGCGGTTCGTTAATCGTGGAAATCACTCCGGGGCCCCAAAACTGTGAGTGTTGATGGCCGACACGTAAACGCACCTTAGGGTTAACCCACTATGGAATCGTTTCGGGACCCCTAAATGTTGAGTAATAGTCCACGAATCGCGTCAGAATTGGCCAAAACCGTGAGTGTTGACAACAGAGACGCAAATGCACCGCGGGGTTTGTAAATAGTGGAAATCGCTCTGGGACGCCGAAACGGTGAGTAATAGTGCACGAGACGGACCAGAAATTGGCCAAAATTGTGAGTGTCATTGACCGACCCGAAAACGCACCACGGGGTTCGTAAATCGTGGAAATCACTCCGGGACCCCAAAACTAAGTAGTACTCTACGAAAGGGGCCAGAATAGACAAAACTGCGAGTGTTGATGACAGACACATAAACGCACCCCGGTGTTCGTCAATCATGGAAATCACGCCGGGATCCAAGAACAGAGTAATAGTCCAAGAAACGGGCCAGAATCGGCCAAAGCCGCGAGACTTGATGACCGACATGTAAATGCACCCTGCGGTTCGTTAACCGTGGAAATCACTCTGGGTCCCCAAAACAGTGAGTAATAGTCCATGAAACGGGCCAGAATCAGCCAAAACTGTGAGTGTTGATGGCTGACACGTAAGCGCACCTTGGGGTTCAACAACTATGGAAATCACTTCAGGACCAGAAAACGATGACTAATAGTCCACAAAACGCGTCAGAATTGGCCAAAACTGTGAGTGTTGACGACTGAGACGCAAACGCACCGTGGGGTTTGTAAATAGTGGAAATCGCTCTGGGACGCCGAAACGGTGAGTAATAGTACACGAGACGGACCAGAAATTGGCCAAAATTGTGAGTGTCATTGACCGACACGAAAACGCACCACGGGTTCGTAAATCGTGGAAATCACTCCGGGACCCCCAAAACTAAGTAGTACTCTACGAAACGGGCCAGAATAGCCAAAACTGCGAGTGTTGATGACAGACACATAAACGCACCCCGGTGTTCGTCAATCATGGAAATCACGCCGGGATCCAAAAACAGAGTAATAGTCCAAGAAACGGGCCAGAATCGGCCAAAACTGCGAGAGTTAATGACCGACATGTAAATGCACCCTGCGGTTCGTTAACCGTGGAAATCACTCTGGGTCCCCAAAACAGTGAGTAGTAGTCCATGAAACGGGCCAGAATCAGCCAAAACTGTGAGTGTTGATGGCTGACACGTAAGCGCACCTTGGGGTTCAACAACTATGGAAATCACTTCAGGACTAGAAAACGATGACTAATAGTCCACAAAACACGTTAGAATTGGCCAAAACTGTGAGTGTTCATAACCGACACGTAAGCGCACCCGGGGGTTCGTTAATCATTGAAATCATTCTGGGCCCCAAAACAGTGAGTAATAGTCCACGAAACGGGCCAGAATTGGCCAAAACTACTTGTATTGATGACCGACATGTAAACGCACCCCGCGGTTCGTTAATCGTGGAAATCACTCCGGGGCCCCAAAACTGTGAGTGTTGATGGCCGACACGTAAACGCACCTTAGGGTTAACCCACTATGGAATCGTTTCGGGACCCCTAAATGATGAGTAATAGTCCACGAATCGCGTCAGAATTGGCCAAAACTGTGAGTGTTGACGACAGAGATGCAAACGCACCGCGGGGTTTGTAAATAGTGGAAATCGCTCTGGGACGCCGAAACGGTGAGTAATAGTGCACGAGACGGACCAGAAATTGGCCAAAATTGTGAGTGTCATTGACCGACACGAAAACGCACCACGGGGTTCGTAAATCGTGGAAATCACTCCGGGACCCCCAAAACTAAGTAGTACTCTACGAAACAGGCCAGAATAGCCAAAACTGCGAGTGTTGATGACAGACACATAAACGCACCCCGGTGTTCGTCAATCATGGAAATCACGCCGAGATCCAAGAACAGAGTAGTAGTCCAAGAAACGGGCCAGAATCGGCCAAAGCCGCGAGAGTTGATGACCGACATGTAAATGCACCCTGCGGTTCGTTAACCGTGGAAATCACTCTGGGTCCCCAAAACAGTGAGTAATAGTCCATGAAACGGGCCAGAATCAGCCAAAACTGTGAGTGTTGATGGCTGACACGTAAGCGCACCTTGGGGTTCAACAACTATGGAAATCACTTCAGGACCAGAAAACGATGACTAATAGTCCACAAAACGCGTCAGAATTGGCCAAAACTGTGAGTGTTGACGACTGAGACGCAAACGCACCGTGGGGTTTGTAAATAGTGGAAATCGCTCTGGGACGCCGAAACGGTGAGTAATAGTACACGAGACGGACCAGAAATTGGCCAAAATTGTGAGTGTCATTGACCGACACGAAAACGCACCACGGGTTCGTAAATCGTGGAAATCACTCCGGGACCCCCAAAACTAAGTAGTACTCTACGAAACGGGCCAGAATAGCCAAAACTGCGAGTGTTGATGACAGACACATAAACGCACCCCGGTGTTCGTCAATCATGGAAATCACGCCGGGATCCAAAAACAGAGTAATAGTCCAAGAAACGGGCCAGAATCGGCCAAAACTGCGAGAGTTAATGAATGACATGTAAATGCACCCTGCGGTTCGTTAACCGTGGAAATCACTCTGGGTCCCCAAAACAGTGAGTAGTAGTCCATGAAACGGGCCAGAATCAGCCAAAACTGTGAGTTTTGATGGCTGACACGTAAGCGCACCTTGGGGTTCAACAAGTATGGAAATCACTTCAGGACTAGAAAACGATGACTAATAGTCCACAAAACACGTTAGAATTGGCCAAAACTGTGAGTGTTCATAACCGACACGTAAGCGCACCCGGGGGTTCGTTAATCGTTGAAATCATTCTGGGCCCCAAAACAGTGAGTAATAGTCCACGAAACGGGCCAGAATTGGCCAAAACTACTTGTATTGATGACCGACATGTAAACGCACCCCGCGGTTCGTTAATCGTGGAAATCACTCCGGGGCCCCAAAATTGTGAGTGTTGATGGCCGACACGTAAACGCACCTTAGGGTTAACCCACTATGGAATCGTTTCGGGACCCCTAAATGATGAGTAATAGTCCACGAATCGCGTCAGAATTGGCCAAAACTGTGAGTGTTGACGACAGAGATGCAAACGCACCGCGGGGTTTGTAAATAGTGGAAATCGCTCTGGGACGCCGAAACGGTGAGTAATAGTGCACGAGACGGACCAGAAATTGGCCAAAATTGTGAGTGTCATTGACCGACACGAAAACGCACCACGGGGTTCGTATATCGTGGAAATCACTCCGGGACCCCCAAAACTAAGTAGTACTCTACGAAACAGGCCAGAATAGCCAAAACTGCGAGTGTTGATGACAGACACATAAACGCACCCCGGTGTTCGTCAATCATGGAAATCACGCCGGGATCCAAGAACAGAGTAATAGTCCAAGAAACGGGCCAGAATCGGCCAAAGCCGCGAGAGTTGATGACCGACATGTAAATGCACCCTGCGGTTCGTTAACCGTGGAAATCACTCTGGGTCCCCAAAACAGTGAGTAATAGTCCATGAAACGGGCCAGAATCAGCCAAAACTGTGAGTGTTGATGGCTGACACGTAAGCGCACCTTGGGGTTCAACAACTATGGAAATCACTTCAGGACCAGAAAACGATGACTAATAGTCCACAAAACGCGTCAGAATTGGCCAAAACTGTGAGTGTTGACGACTGAGACGCAAACGCACCGTGGGGTTTGTAAATTGTGGAAATCGCTCTGGGACGCCGAAACGGTGAGTAATAGTACACGAGACGGACCAGAAATTGGCCAAAATTGTGAGTGTCATTGACCGACACGTAAACGCACCACGGGGTTCGTAAATCGTGGAAATCACTCCGGGACCCCCAAAACTAAGTAGTACTCTAAGAAACGGGCCAGAATCGGCCAAAACTGCGAGTGTTGATGACCGACACATAAACGCACCACGGTGTTCGTCAATCATGGAAATCACGCCGGGACCCAAAAACAGAGTAATAGTCCAAGAAACGGGCCAGAATCGGCCAAAACTGCGAGAGTTGATGACCGACATGTAAATGCACCCTGCGGTTCGTTAACCGTGGAAATCACTCTGGGTCCCCAAAACAGTGAGTAATAGTCCATGAAACGGGCCAGAATCAGCCAAAACTGTGAGTGTTGATGGCTGACACGTAAGCGCACCTTGGGGTTCAACAACTATGGAAATCACTTCAGGACTAGAAAACGATGACTAATAGTCCACAAAACACGTTAGAATTGGCCAAAACTGTGAGTGTTCATAACCGACACGTAAGCGCACCCGGGGGTTCGTTAATCGTTGAAATCATTCTGGGCCCCAAAACAGTGAGTAATAGTCCATGAAACGGGCCAGAATTGGCCAAAACTACTTGTATTGATGACCGACATGTAAACGCACCCCGCGGTTCGTTAATCGTGGAAATCACTCCGGGGCCCCAAAACTGTGAGTGTTGATGGCCGACACGTAAACGCACCTTAGGGTTAACCCACTATGGAATCGTTTCGGGACCCCTAAATGATGAGTAATAGTCCACGAATCGCGTCAGAATTGGCCAAAACTGTGAGTGTTGACGACAGAGATGCAAACGCACCGCGGGGTTTGTAAATAGTGGAAATCGCTCTGGGACGCCGAAACGGTGAGTAATAGTGCACGAGACGGACCAGAAATTGGCCAAAATTGTGAGTGTCATTGACCGACACGAAAACGCACCACGGGGTTCGTAAATCGTGGAAATCACTCCGGGACCCCCAAAACTAAGTAGTACTCTACGAAACGGGCCAGAATAGCCAAAACTGCGAGTGTTGATGACAGACACATAAACGCACCCCGGTGTTCGTCAATCATGGAAATCACGCCGGGATCCAAGAACAGAGTAATAGTCCAAGAAACGGGCCAGAATCGGCCAAAGCCGCGAGAGTTGATGACCGACATGTAAATGCACCCTGCGGTTCGTTAACCGTGGAAATCACTCTGGGTCCCCAAAACAGTGAGTAATAGTCCATGAAACGGGCCAGAATCAGCCAAAACTGTGAGTGTTGATGGCTGACACGTAAGCGCACCTTGGGGTTCAACAACTATGGAAATCACTTCAGGACCAGAAAACGATGACTAATAGTCCACAAAACGCGTCAGAATTGGCCAAAACTGTGAGTGTTGACGACTGAGACGCAAACGCACCGTGGGGTTTGTAAATAGTGGAAATCGCTCTGGGACGCCGAAACGGTGAGTAATAGTACACGAGACGGACCAGAAATTGGCCAAAATTGTGAGTGTCATTGACCGACACGAAAACGCACCACGGGTTCGTAAATCGTGGAAATCACTCCGGGACCCCCAAAACTAAGTAGTACTCTACGAAACGGGCCAGAATAGCCAAAACTGAGAGTGTTGATGACAGACACATAAACGCACCCCGGTGTTCGTCAATCATGGAAATCACGCCGGGATCCAAAAACAGAGTAATAGTCCAAGAAACGGGCCAGAATCGGCCAAAACTGCGAGAGTTGATGACCGACATGTAAATGCACCCTGCGGTTCGTTAACCGTGGAAATCACTCTGGGTCCCCAAAACAGTGAGTAGTAGTCTATGAAACGGGCCAGAATCAGCCAAAACTGTGAGTGTTGATGGCTGACACGTAAGCGCACCTTGGGGTTCAACAACTATGGATATCACTTCAGGACTAGAAAACGATGACTAATAGTCCACAAAACACGTTAGAATTGGCCAAAACTGTGAGTGTTCATAACCGACACGTAAGCGCACCCGGGGGTTCGTTAATCGTTGAAATCATTCTGGGCCCCAAAACAGTGAGTAATAGTCCACGAAACGGGCCAGAATTGGCCAAAACTACTTGTATTGATGACCGACATGTAAACGCACCCCGCGGTTCGTTAATCGTGGAAATCACTCCGGGGCCCCAAAACTGTGAGTGTTGATGGCCGACACGTAAACGCACCTTAGGGTTAACCCACTATGGAATCGTTTCGGGACCCCTAAATGATGAGTAATAGTCCACGAATCGCGTCAGAATTGGCCAAAACTGTGAGTGTTGACGACAGAGATGCAAACGCACCGCGGGGTTTGTAAATAGTGGAAATCGCTCTGGGACGCCGAAACGGTGAGTAATAGTGCACGAGACGGACCAGAAATTGGCCAAAATTGTGAGTGTCATTGACCGACACGAAAACGCACCACGGGGTTCGTAAATCGTGGAAATCACTCCGGGACCCCCAAAACTAAGTAGTACTCTACGAAACGGGCCAGAATAGCCAAAACTGCGAGTGTTGATGACAGACACATAAACGCACCCCGGTGTTCGTCAATCATGGAAATCACGCCGGGATCCAAGAACAGAGTAATAGTCCAAGAAACGGGCCAGAATCGGCCAAAGCCGCGAGAGTTGATGACCGACATGTAAATGCACCCTGCGGTTCGTTAACCGTGGAAATCACTCTGGGTCCCCAAAACAGTGAGTAATAGTCCATGAAACGGGCCAGAATCAGCCAAAACTGTGAGTGTTGATGGCTGACACGTAAGCGCACCTTGGGGTTCAACAACTATGGAAATCACTTCAGGACCAGAAAACGATGACTAATAGTCCACAAAACGCGTCAGAATTGGCCAAAACTGTGAGTGTTGACGACTGAGACGCAAACGCACCGTGGGGTTTGTAAATAGTGGAAATCGCTCTGGGACGCCGAAACGGTGAGTAATAGTACACGAGACGGACCAGAAATTGGCCAAAATTGTGAGTGTCATTGACCGACACGAAAACGCACCACGGGTTCGTAAATCGTGGAAATCACTCCGGGACCCCCAAAACTAAGTAGTACTCTACGAAACGGGCCAGAATAGCCAAAACTGCGAGTGTTGATGACAGACACATAAACGCACCCCGGTGTTCGTCAATCATGGAAATCACGCCGGGATCCAAAAACAGAGTAATAGTCCAAGAAACGGGCCAGAATCGGCCAAAACTGCGAGAGTTAATGACCGACATGTAAATGCACCCTGCGGTTCGTTAACCGTGGAAATCACTCTGGGTCCCCAAAACAGTGAGTAGTAGTCCATGAAACGGGCCAGAATCAGCCAAAACTGTGAGTGTTGATGGCTGACACGTAAGCGCACCTTGGGGTTCAACAACTATGGAAATCACTTCAGGACTAGAAAACGATGACTAATAGTCCACAAAACACGTTAGAATTGGCCAAAACTGTGAGTGTTCATAACCGACACGTAAGCGCACCCGGGGGTTCGTTAATCATTGAAATCATTCTGGGCCCCAAAACAGTGAGTAATAGTCCACGAAACGGGCCAGAATTGGCCAAAACTACTTGTATTGATGACCGACATGTAAACGCACCCCGCGGTTCGTTAATCGTGGAAATCACTCCGGGGCCCCAAAACTGTGAGTGTTGATGGCCGACACGTAAACGCACCTTAGGGTTAACCCACTATGGAATCGTTTCGGGACCCCTAAATGATGAGTAATAGTCCACGAATCGCGTCAGAATTGGCCAAAACTGTGAGTGTTGACGACAGAGATGCAAACGCACCGCGGGGTTTGTAAATAGTGGAAATCGCTCTGGGACGCCGAAACGGTGAGTAATAGTGCACGAGACGGACCAGAAATTGGCCAAAATTGTGAGTGTCATTGACCGACACGAAAACGCACCACGGGGTTCGTAAATCGTGGAAATCACTCCGGGACCCCCAAAACTAAGTAGTACTCTACGAAACAGGCCAGAATAGCCAAAACTGCGAGTGTTGATGACAGACACATAAACGCACCCCGGTTTTCGTCAATCATGGAAATCACGCCGGGATCCAAAAACAGAGTAATAGTCCAAGAAACGGGCCAGAATCGGCCAAAACTGCGAGAGTTGATGACCGACATGTAAATGCACCCTGTGGTTCGTTAACCGTGGAAATCACTCTGGGTCCCGAAAACAGTGAGTAATAGTCCATGAAACGGGCCAGAATCAGCCAAAACTGTGAGTGTTGATGGCTGACACGTAAGCGCACCTTGGGGTTCAACAACTATGGAAATCACTTCAGGACCAGAAAATGATGACTAATAGTCCACAAAACGCGTCAGAATTGGCCAAAACTGTGAGTGTTGACGACTGAGACGCAAACGCACCGCGGGGTTTGTAAATAGTGGAAATCACTCTGGGAAGCCGAAACGGTGAGTAATAGTTCACGAGACGGACCAGAAATTGGCCAAAATTGTGAGTGTCATTGACCGACACGAAAACGCACCACGGGGTTCGTAAATCGTGGAAATCACTCTGGGACCCCCAAAACTAAGTAGTACTCTATGAAACGGGCCAGAATAGCCAAAACTGCGAGTGTTGATGACAGACACATAAACGCACCCCGGTGTTCGTCAATCATGGAAATCACGCCGGGATCCAAAAACAGAGTAATAGTCCAAGAAACGGGCCAGAATCGGCCAAAACTGCGAGAGTTGATGACCGACATTTAAATGCACCCTGCGGTTCCTTAACCGTGGAAATCACTCTGGGTCCCCAAAACAGTGAGTAATAGTCCATGAAACGGGCCAGAATCAGCCAAAACTGTGAGTGTTGATGGCTGACACGTAAGCGCACCTTGGGGTTCAACAACTATGGAAATCACTTCAGGACTAGAAAACGGTGACTAATAGTCCACAAAACACGTTAGAATTGGCCAAAACTATGAGTGTTCATAACCGACACGTAAGCGCACCCGGGGGTTCGTTAATTGTTGAAATCATTCTGGGCCCCAAAACTGTGAGTAATAGTCCACGAAACGGGCTAGAATTGGCCAAATCTACTAGTATCGATGACCGACATGTAAACGCACCCCGCGGTTCGTTAATCGTGGAAATCACTCCGGGGCCCCAAAACTGTGAGTGTTGATGGCCGACACGTAAACGCACCTTAGGGTTAACCCACTATGGAATCATTTCGGGACCCCTAAATGATGAGTAATAGTCCACGAATCGCGTCAGAAATGGCCAAAACTGTGAGTGTTGACGACAGAGACGCAAACGCACCGCGGGCTTTGTAAATAGTGGAAATCGCTCTGGGACGCCGAAACGGTGAGTAATAGTGCACGAGACGGACCAGAAATTGGCCAAAATTGTGAGTGTCATTGACCGACACGAAAACGCACCGCGGGGTTCATAAATCGTGCAAATCACTCCGGGACCCCCAAAACTAAGTACTACTCTAGGAAACGGGCCAGAATAGCCAAAACTGCGAGTGTTGATGACAGACACATAAACGCACCTCGGTGTTCGTCAATCATGGAAATCACGTCGGGACCCAAAAACAAAGTAATAGTCCAAGAAACGGGCCAGAATCGGCCAAAACTGCGAGAGTTGATGACCGACATGAAATGCACCCTGCGGTTCGTTAACCGTGGAAATCAATCTAGGTCCCCAAAACAGTGAGTAATAGTCCATGAAACGGGCCAGAATCAGCCAAAACTGTGAGTGTTGATGGCTGACACGTAAGCGCACCTTGGGGTTCAACAACTATGGAAATCACTTCAGGACCAGAAAACGATGACCAATAGTCCACAAAACGCGTCAGAATTGGCCAAAACTGTGAGTGTTGACGACAGAGACGCAAACGCACCGCGGGGTTTGTAAATAGTGGAAAATCGCTCTGGGACGTCGAAACGGTGAGTAATAGTGCACGAGACGGACCAGAAATTGGCCAAAATTGTCAGTGTCATTGACCGACACGAAAACGCACCACGGGGTTCGTAAATCGTGGAAATCACTCTGGGACCCCAAAACTAAGTAGTACTCTACGAAACGGGCAAGAATAGCCAAAACTGCGAGTGTTGATGACTGACACATAAACGCACCCCGGTGTTCGTCAATCATGGAAATCACGCCGGGATCCAAAAACAGAGTAATAGTCCAAGAAACGGGCTAGAATCGGCCAAAACTGCGGGAGTTGATGACCGACATGTAAATGCACCCTGCGGTTCGTTAACCGTGGAAATCACTCTGGGTCCCCAAAACAGTGAGTAGTAGTCCATGAAACGGGCCAGAATCAGCCAAAACTGTGAGTGTTGATGGCTGAAACGTAAGCGCACCTTGGGGTTCAACAACTATGGAAATCACTTCAGGACTAGAAAACGATGACTAATAGTCCACAAAACACGTTAGAATTGGCCAAAACTGTGAGTGTTCATAACCGACACGTAAGCGCACCCGGGGGTTCGTTAATCGTTGAAATCATTCTGGGCCCCAAAACAGTGAGTAATAGTCCATGAAACGGGCCAGAATTGGCCAAAACTACTTGTATTGATGACCGACATGTAAACGCACCCCGCGGTTCGTTAATCGTGGAAATCACTCCGGGGCCCCAAAACTGTGAGTGTTGATGGCCGACACGTAAACGCACCTTAGGGTTAACCCACTATGGAATCGTTTCGGGACCCCTAAATGATGAGTAATAGTCCACGAATCGCGTCAGAATTGGCCAAAACTGTGAGTGTTGACGACAGAGATGCAAACGCACCGCGGGGTTTGTAAATAGTGGAAATCGCTCTGGGACACCGAAACGGTGAGTAATAGTGCACGAGACGGACCAGAAATTGGCCAAAATTGTGAGTGTCATTGACCGACACGAAAACGCACCACGGGGTTCGTAAATCATGGAAATCACTCCTGGACCCCCAAAACTAAGTAGTACTCTACGAAACAGGCCAGAATAGCCAAAACTGCGAGTGTTGATGACAGACACATAAACGCACCCCGGTGTTCGTCAATCATGGAAATCACGCCGGGATCCAAGAACAGAGTAATAGTCCAAGAAACGGGCCAGAATCGGCCAAAGCCGCGAGAGTTGATGACCGACATGTAAATGCACCCTGCGGTTCGTTAACCGTGGAAATCACTCTGGGTCCCCAAAACAGTGAGTAATAGTCCATGAAACGGGCCAGAATCAGCCAAAACTGTGAGTGTTGATGGCTGACACGTAAGCGCACCTTGGGGTTCAACAACTATGGAAATCAATTCAGGACCAGAAAACGATGACTAATAGTCCACAAAATGCGTCAGAATTGGCCAAAACTGTGAGTGTTGACGACTGAGACGCAAACGCACCGTGGGGTTTGTAAATAGTGGAAATCGCTCTGGGACGCCGAAACGGTGAGTAATAGTACACGAGACGGACCAGAAATTGGCCAAAATTGTGAGTGTCATTGACCGACACGAAAACGCACCACGGGTTCGTAAATCGTGGAAATCACTCCGGGACCCCCAAAACTAAGTAGTACTCTACGAAACGGGCCAGAATAGCCAAAACTGAGAGTGTTGATGACAGACACATAAACGCACCCCGGTGTTCGTAAATCATGGAAATCACGCCGGGATCCAAAAACAGAGTAATAGTCCAAGAAACGGGCCAGAATCGGCCAAAACTGCGAGAGTTGATGACCGACATGTAAATGCACCCTGCGGTTCGTTAACCGTGGAAATCACTCTGGGTCCCCAAAACAGTGAGTAGTAGTCTATGAAACGGGCCAGAATCAGCCAAAACTGTGAGTGTTGATGGCTGACACGTAAGCGCACCTTGGGGTTCAACAACTATGGAAATCACTTCAGGACTAGAAAACGATGACTAATAGTCCACAAAACACGTTAGAATTGGCCAAAACTGTGAGTGTTCATAACCGACACGTAAGCGCACCCGGGGGTTCGTTAATCGTTGAAATCATTCTGGGCCCCAAAACAGTGAGTAATAGTCCACGAAATGGGCCAGAATTGGCCAAAACTACTTGTATTGATGACCGACATGTAAACGCACCCCGCGGTTCGTTAATCGTGGAAATCACTCCGGGGCCCCAAAACTGTGAGTGTTGATGGCCGAAACGTAAACGCACCTTAGGGTTAACCCACTATGGAATCGTTTCGGGACCCCTAAATGATGAGTAATAGTCCACGAATCGCGTCAGAATTGGCCAAAACTGTGAGTGTTGACGACAGAGATGCAAACGCACCGCGGGGTTTGTAAATAGTGGAAATCGCTCTGGGACGCCGAAACGGTGAGTAATAGTGCACGAGACGGACCAGAAATTGGCCAAAATTGTGAGTGTCATTGACCGACACGAAAACGCACCACGGGGTTCGTAAATCATGGAAATCACTCCTGGACCCCCAAAACTAAGTAGTACTCTACGAAACAGGCCAGAATAGCCAAAACTGCGAGTGTTGATGACAGACACATAAACGCACCCCGGTGTTCGTCAATCATGGAAATCACGCCGGGATCCAAGAACAGAGTAATAGTCCAAGAAACGGGCCAGAATCGGCCAAAGCCGCGAGAGTTGATGACCGACATGTAAATGCACCCTGCGGTTCGTTAACCGTGGAAATCACTCTGGGTCCCCAAAACAGTGAGTAATAGTCCATGAAACGGGCCAGAATCAGCCAAAACTGTGAGTGTTGATGGCTGACACGTAAGCGCACCTTGGGGTTCAACAACTATGGAAATCACTTCAGGACCAGAAAACGATGACTAATAGTCCACAAAATGCGTCAGAATTGGCCAAAACTGTGAGTGTTGACGACTGAGACGCAAACGCACCGTGGGGTTTGTAAATAGTGGAAATCGCTCTGGGACGCCGAAACGGTGAGTAATAGTACACGAGACGGACCAGAAATTGGCCAAAATTGTGAGTGTCATTGACCGACACGAAAACGCACCACGGGTTCGTAAATCGTGGAAATCACTCCGGGACCCCCAAAACTAAGTAGTACTCTACGAAACGGGCCAGAATAGCCAAAACTGAGAGTTTTGATGACAGACACATAAACGCACCCCGGTGTTCGTCAATCATGGAAATCACGCCGGGATCCAAAAACAGAGTAATAGTCCAAGAAACGGGCCAGAATCGGCCAAAACTGCGAGAGTTGATGACCGACATGTAAATGCACCCTGCGGTTCGTTAACCGTGGAAATCACTCTGGGTCCCCAAAACAGTGAGTAGTAGTCTATGAAACGGGCCAGAATCAGCCAAAACTGTGAGTGTTGATGGCTGACACGTAAGCGCACCTTGGGGTTCAACAACTATGGAAATCACTTCAGGACTAGAAAACGATGACTAATAGTCCACAAAACACGTTAGAATTGGCCAAAACTGTGAGTGTTCATAACCGACACGTAAGCGCACCCGGGGGTTCGTTAATCGTTGAAATCATTCTGGGCCCCAAAACAGTGAGTAATAGTCCACGAAA